>NC_135987.1:22790576-22902792 GCF_053455715.1 Rhinoraja longicauda | reverse complement strand
CATGATCTCATTAGTTTCTGAATGACATTCATCATTTACCCAAAAGCTCTCAGTATATCCCGTGTGGGCAATTTTTAAATTAATTCTGGCACATCTCTTGTGGCTCTGCAAACAGGCAATCGAAGATTGAGCAGTTTCAACACTATTCTACATACCATAATAACCTTAAATCACCAGTGGATTAAAGTTCCAGCAGATCTGTTTAATGAATGTATGCATGATTAAATTAACTTCAAAACATTCTTTGATTTAAGACTGACTTACAATTTTGTTTTTAAATATGTAAATCAAGCAAAATGAACTGGCAAGAAAAATACTGTGCACATCATGGCACAACTCAACAAATATTTTCTAAAACAAATCGTCAACATTGGGATCTCTTCTGGTGCAGAGATGATGTGTACAAGGGATGGGTTGCACCTGAAGAGGAGGGGGGACCAAGATTCTGGCAGGCAGGATTGCTACTGCTACTTGGGTGGATTTAAAGTAGACTGGCAGGGGAACAAGATCCAATGCATTAATGAGGCTGGAAATAAATACAGAATGTTTATCAAGCCAATGAATGTACAAAGGCCAGAAATGAAAAGACAAAAAGTGTGAGATAAAGATCAAAAACAGCGAGAGGAATAAAGGTAGAATGGGACAGGAGGAGAGGGAAGGGGAGAAATTGGTGTGTATCCAGGTGTGGCACAGGAAAGAAAGGAAGGGAGATGAAAATTAAAAAATGAGAAAAAGGGGTGCGGGGAGGTGTGGGTGTTTGTAGGTTAGTTAACAAAATTTGGAGAATTAAAGGTTCATGCTTTTAGATTGTAAGCTACCCCAAGCAGAATATCTGGTGCTGTTCCTCCAGTTTGCATGTGGCCTCACTTTGGCAATGGGAGAGATGAGGACAGAAAGGTCAGTATGGAAATGAGAGTTAAAATGGTTAGCAAATGGGAGATCCAGCAGATGTTGGGGGACCGAGCAAGAGTTCAGCGAAACAGTCGCCTAGTCTATGTTTGGTCTTGCCGTGTTAAATGAAACTACATTGGGAACATCGAATGCACAGAGAAGGTTAGAGGAGGTGTACGTGAACCTGTTTCTCACCTGGAAGGGCTGCTGGGGTCCCTGGATGGAGGATATATAGGCACGTGTGTTAGATTTCCCGTGGTTGCAGGGAAAGGTAACTGGGGATGGGGTGGTTTGGGATCAATGAACCAAGGAGTTGCGGAGGGGGAGGTTTCTGTGGAAGGCTGAGGGGAAGGGGGAACAAGAGGAAATGAGGGTGAAGGATCCATCTGACATCAGGAGAGGAAGATCCAGCAGGCCTTAGTGGACCGAGAGCAAGTGTGCAGTGAAACGGTCACACTGGTTTCACCAATATACAGGAACCCACATAAGGAACACTGGATGAAGTAGACAAGGTTAGAGGAGGTGCATGTGAATCTCTGTCTCACCTGGAAGGCGGTTGGGGTCCCTGGATGGAGGCGAGAGAGCTGGTTTTGGAACAAGTCCTCGTACATACCTCTCCATTTTTACAACAGAGAAAGACATGAAAACTAAGGAACCTGGGAGAGTTAATGGTGATGTATTCAAGAGAGAGTTGGATATAACTCCTCGGGCTAACGGAATCAAGGGATACGGGGAGAAGGCAGGAATGGGGTTCTGATTCTGGATGATCAGCCATGATCATATTGAAGGGCAGTGCTGGTTGGAAGGGCCGAATGGCCTATTCCTGTACCTATTTTATATGTTCTATGTTTTGAAGACAGTCTGTATTACAGTCAATGTGTTGGCTATCCTAAAAGGTACAAAGGATAAACTTACTAGGGCAATCAGGTATATCCAAGGACTTTGGGAAACGGAGAAGAAATTGCAGGAGCTTCAATTAAGATATACAAATTATTATTAGACACAGGTGAGGTGCTGGGTGACTGGACGGCGGCTAATGTGGTGCCTTTATTTAAGAAGAGTTGCAAAGAAAAGTCTCGGAACTATGGACCAGTAAGCTGGTCATCTGTGGTAGGCAAGTGACTGGGGAGCATTCTGAGAGTTAAGATATACATGTATTTGGATAGGCAGGTATTAATTAGAGACAATCAGCACATTTAGTACACAGATCGTGTCTCATGAATTTGATTGAGTTTTCTGAAGTAACCAAGAACATTGATGAAGGTTGACGCAGTCTGTATGTATTTCAGTGAGGCCTTTGATATGGTTTCACATGGTAGGCTGCACTGGTCAGTTAGATCACATTACATCAAGGGAGAGAGAGCTTGATGCCTGGTTACAAAATTAGCTAATGAGAGATAGTAAACATAGTCTCTTGGCAACTGGCCTTCATTGGTCAGGAAATTGAGTATAGAAGTTGGGATATGTTATAGTTTAGTTTAGTTTACAGTAGAGGCAGTGCAGAAAAGGGTCTTTCGGTCCACCGAGTCCGTTCCGACCAGCGATCCCCGCACATTAACAGTACCGTGCACACACTAGGGGCAATTATAGGGGCAATTATCTATTTATATCAAGCCAATTAACTTACAAACTTGAACGCCTTTGGAGTGTGGGAGGAAACTGAAGATCTCGGAGAAAATACACGCAGGTAACGGGGAGAACGTGCAAATTCCCACCAGACAAGCACCCGCAGTCAAGGTCGAACCCGGGTCTATGGCATTGTAAGGCAGTAACTCTACCGTGACGCCACTGTGCTGCCCATACAAGACATGTGGAGGCTGCAATTGGAGTATTGTGTTCAGTTTTGGTCACCTTGCTATAAAAAGATGCCATTAAGCTGGAAATAGTGCAAAGATTTACTAGGATGTCACCAGAACTTTATAGCCTGAGATACAGCGAGAGGTTGGGCAGGGTAGGAGTTTCTTCCTAGTGCAGGAGGCTGAGGAGTGATTTTTTAAGGTGTACTAATCCCGAGGAGGATAAGTGAATGCACTGTCCTTTTCCAGAAAAATCAAGAACTATAGAGCATAAATGAGGATGGTAGTTATATGATACAAAATGCCAGAGGAAATAGGCAGAATAGAGTAATCAAGCTGAAAAGACATTTGGGCAGGTAAACGGTGTGGCATCAGCGATGCAACCGGGTTCAGCAGTGATCACAGCAATACTCGCAGTAGGGCAAACTTACGTATATAGTTTATTTACAGTGGTAATAAAGGCCAGGACCACACGGGGGCAATGTCTTCTTCTTCTTCTGGCTTGAATGCCTGGGTTTTATTGGGAACCAGGTACTGTGGATCCTTTGGGTCCAAACCTCTCCTGCATTGGCGTAGCACCCTCCCCTCCCCCCCACTCACCCATTCCATCCCCCCTTTCCCACCTCACCGCCCCTCAACCCCCCTTCCCTCCCCCTCACCCACTCCATCCACCTCAACCCCCCTCCTCCACTCCCATTCCCCTTATCCCCTTTTCCTACCCTCACCCACTCCATCCCCCTCAACCCTCCTCCTCCCATCACCCCCTCACACACTGCATCCCCCTCAACCCCCCTTATTCCCCCCTCCTCCTCTCCCCCCTCACCCACCCACTCCATCCCCCTCAACCCCCGTTGAGGTGGCAGCAGCTCGACGGTGACTGACAATTGGCGATCCCAAAATGGCAATCTCAAAATGGTAACCCTCCCCCAACTGCACACGCGCGGATCCGTCGGAAACCTAACTGTTGTAATGCATGAGGAACACGTAAGTATTAGATCAACGGAGGTCACGGGGAGAACGTACAAACTCCGTACAGACGGCGCCCGTAGTCAGGATCGAACCTGAATCTCCGGCGCTGCATTCGCTGTAAGGCAGCAACTCTACCGCTGCGCCACCGTGCCGCCGATGAGTAAGGTGGGCCTAAAACTGTTGCACTGTCGTGTACCGTTTTGGCTATATTTCGGCAACAAACCAATTAATAAATATACAAACATACTGGATGACAGTTTTAGTAATATGTTGAAGATATAAGAAAATAACTGCAGATGCTGGTACAAATCGATTTATTCACAAAATGCTGGAGTAACTCAGCAGGTCAGGCAGCATCTCGGGAGAGAAGGAATGGGTGACGTTTCGGGTCGAGACCCTTCTTCAGACTGCTGTAGAAGATAGGCTGACAAGGTTCAGGTGGCCAAACCAAAATCTGCTAATCAGTCTGAAGAAGGGTCTCGACCCGAAACATCACACATTCCTTCTCTCCTGAGATGCTGCCTGACCCACTGAGTTGCTCCAGCATTTTGTGTCTACCTTACTAATTGGACCCAGCTGTTACCGATGATGCTGGGGATTGACCTCTCCTAACCAATGCCAGTGATAGGGGTCAGAGTGGCATCTAATGGAGAGGACACTGTCACAATAGATAACAAAATGTTTAGGAGGATATGGGCCAAACGCAAGTAAATGGGAATACCTTAGATAGAACATCTTGGCTGGCATGGACTTTGGGCTGAAGGGCTTGTTTCGCTGCTGAATGACTTGATTTAAATGTCTCTATAGAAAGAACCACTCTAAGTTTCAGTTTATTATTGTCAAATGTAATGAGATAAACAGATCAGATATACGAAAAGTATAATCAATCAAAGTGTAGGAAGGAACTGCAGATGCTGGTTTACACCAAAGAGAGACACAAAATGCTGGAGTAACTCAGCAGGACAGGCAGTATCTCTGGATAGAAAGAATGGGTGATGTTTTGGGTCGAGACTGAGATCAATCAAGTCTAGCTCAAGTACAGTAGAGCAAGGGGAAAGATACAGAGTGCAGAATGCAGTTCTCAGCATTGTCGCACATCAGTTCCACAGACAAAGTCAAATGTCCTCAATGGGGTCAAGTCAAGTCAAGTCAAATTTATTTGTCACATACACATACACGATGTGCAGTGAAATGAAAGTGGCAATGCCTGCGGGTTGTGCACAAAAAAGAATTACAGTTACAGCATATAAATAACTTAATAAGTTACTATTAGTGTCGACAAAAATTTAGTCTCTGGGGTTATAAAAGTTGACAGTCCTGATGGCCTGTGGGAAGAAGCTCCGTCTCATCCTCTCCGTGATGTTAGAGGTGTTTCTAACAGTACTCTCTCTTATGGAAGGACTGTTCACAAGCTGATAACGGCAGAGAAGAAGCTGGTCCTGAGTTTCGTGGACTGCACATTTAAGCTTCTGTACCTTCTGCCCAATGGGAACAAGGAGATGCAGGAATGATCGGGGTGGGATAAGTCTCTAATATTAAATTAGGCAAACCAACATTATGCACCACTAGTAGAAACAAGGAACTGCAGTTGCTGCTTTACAAAATGTGGAAGACTGATGGTTTCCGACCCGAAATATCACCTAATCATGTCTCCCAGGGATAGACACAAAAATCTGGAGTAACACAGAGGGACAAGAAGCATCTCTGGAGAGAAGGAATGGGTGATATTCAGTCTGAAGAAGGAATGATGCGAGACCCTTCTTCAGACTGAATCCCGCTGAGTTACTCCAGCTTTGTGTATCTTCGGTTTAAACCAGTGTCTGAAGAAGGGTCTCGACCCAAAACATCACCCATTCCTTCTCTCCAGAGATGCCGTTTGTCCCGCTGAGTTACTACAGCTTTTTGTGTCTATCTTCGGTTTGAACCAGCATCTGCATTTCCTTCCTACACATCTGCACTTCCTTCCTACACATGTTCCCCAGGATGCTGCCTGACCCGCTGAGTTACTCCAGCAGTTTTATAATGCACCATATAAGATGAAAGTCATACAGTTTTATTTATGCCAGTACTTCAAGTATTTAATTATTCATGCTTGTTTCTTTATTGGCAAAAGCCCTTTGGTGGCAAGAACAGGAAGGCAGATTATTATCTGAATCGTATCAGATTAGGAAAAGTGGCAGTGCAACGAGACCTGGGTGTCCTTGTACATCAGTCACTGAACGTCAGCATGCAGGTAACAGCAGGCAGTGAAGAAAGCCAATGGTATATTGGCCTTGATTGCAAGAGGATTTGAGTTTAGGAGCAAGGAGGTCCTACAGCAATTACACAGAGCCCTGGTGAGGCAACACCTGGAGTATTGTGTGCAGTTTTGGTCTCTTAATTTAAGGACATTATTGCTATTGAGGGAATGCAGCGTAGGTTCACCAGGTTAATTCCCGGGATGGCCAGACTGACATGATGAAAGAATGGGCCGACTGACAAAAGACAATAGGTGCAGGAGGAGGCCATTCGGCCCGTCGAGCCAGCACCACCATTCAACGTGATCATGGCTGATCATTCTCAATCAGTACCCCGTTCCAGCCTTCTCCCCATACCCCCTGACTCCGCTATCCTTAAGAGCTCTATCTAGCTCTCTCTTGAATGCATTCAGAGAATTGGCCTCCACTGCCTTCTGAGGCAGAGAATTCCACAGATTCACAACTCTCTGACTGAAAATGTTTTTCCTCATCTCAGTTCTAAATGGCCTACCCCTTACTCTTAAACTGTGGCCCCTTGTTCTGGACTCCCCAACATTGGGAACATGTTTCCTGCCTCTAACATGTCCAACCCCTTAATAATCTTATACGTTTCGATAAGATCTCCTCTCATCCTTCTAAATTCCAGTGTATACAAGTCGCTCCAGTCTTTCAACATATGATAGTCCCGCCATTCCGGAAACTAACCTAGTAAACCTACGCTGCACGCCCTCAATAGCAAGAATATCCTTCCTCAAATTTGGAGACCAAAACTGCACACAGTACTCCAGGTGCGGTCTCAGTAGGGCCCTGTACAACTGCAGAAGGACCTTTTTGCTCCTATACTCAACTCCTCTTGTTATGAAGGCCAACATTCCATTGGCTTTCTTCACTGCCTGCTGTACCTGCATGCTTCCTTTCAGTGACTAATGCACTAGGACACCCAGATCTCGTTGTACGTCCCCTGTTCCTAACTTGACACCATTCAGATAATACTCTGCCTTCCTATTCTTACCACCAAAGTGGATAACCTCACACTTATCCACATTAAACTGCATCTGCCATGCATCCGCCCACTCACACAACCAGTCCAAGTCACCCTGCAACCTCATAGCATCTTCAATAGACAATAGGTGCAGGAGTAGGCCATTCGAGCCAGCACCGCCCATTCAATGTGATCATGGCTGATCATCACAGTTCACACTACCACCCAGCTTTGTATCATCTGCAAATTTTCTAATGGTACTTTTACTCCCTTCATTCAAGTCATTAATGTATATTGTAAATAGCTGCGGTCCCAGCACCGAGCCTTGCGGTACCCCACTAGTTACTGCCTGCCATTCTGAAAGGGACCCATTTATCCCCACTCTTTGCTTTCTGTCAACCAATTTTCTATCCATGTCAGCACCCTACCTCCAATACCATGTGCTCTAATTTTGCCCACTCATCTCCTATGTGGAACCTTGTCAAAGGCTTTCTGAAAATCAAGGTACACCACATCCACCGGCTCTCCCGTCAAATTTCCTAGTTACATCCTCAAAGAATTCCAGATGATTAGTCAAGCATGATTTCCCCTTCGTAAATCCATGCTGACTCGGAACAATCCTGTTACTACTATCCAAATGCTCCTCAATTTCGTCTTTTATAATTGACTCCAGCATCTTCCCCACCACTGATGTCAGACTAACTGGTCTATAATTTCCCGTTTTCTCTCTCCCTCCTTTCTTAAAAGGTGGGACAACATTAGCTACCCTCCAATCCACAGGAACTGATCCTGAATCTATAGAACATTGGAAAATGATCACCAATGCGTCCACAATTTCTAGCGCCACCTCCTTAAATACTCTGGGATGCAGACCATCAGGCCCTGTTGATTTATTAGCCTTCAGTCCCATCAGTCTACCCAATACCATTTCCTGCCTAATGTGGATTTCCTTCAGTTCCTCCGTCACCCTAGGATCTCTGGCCACTAGAACATCTGGGAGATTGCTTGTATCTTCCTTAGTGAAGACAGATCCAAAGTACCGGTTCAACTCGTCTGCCATTTCCTTTGTTCCCCATAATAAATTCCCCGCTTCTGTCTTCAAGGGACCCACATTTGCCTTGACTAATTTTTCACTCTTTACATACCTAAAAAAGCTTAGGTATAGGACTGGGCCTCTGCTCACTGAAATTTAGAAGGATGAGAGGGGACCATATAGAAACATATAAAATTCTTAAGGGATTAGGCAAGGTAGATGCACGAAAAATGGTCCCGATGTTGGGGGAAATCCAGAACCAGGGGTCGCAATTTAATAATAAGGGGTCTGAAGAAGGGTCTCGACCGGAAACATCACCCATTCCTTCTCTCCCGAGATGCTGCCTGACCTGCTGAGTTACCCCAGCATTTTGTGAATAAATCGATTTGTACCAGCATCTGCAGTTATTTTCTAATAATAAGGGGTAGACCATTTAGGACTGAGACGAGGAAAATCTTTTTTCACCCAGAGAGTTGTGAAACTGTGGAATTCTCTGCCACAGAAGGCAGTGGAGGCCAATTCAATGGATGTGTTCAAGAGTTAGATTTAGCTCTTACGGCTAACGGAATCAAGGGAGCAAGCCGGAACGGAGTACTGATTGTGGATGATCAGCCATGATCATATTGTATGGCGGTGCTGGCTCGAAGGGCCGAATGGCCTACGCCTGCACCTATTTTCCATGTTTCTCCCCCACCTTCCTCTTACCCGCTCCCCGCAGTAGCCAGTCCGCGCCGTGCTCCGCACGCCCACCCTCTTACCCGCTCCCCGCAGTAGCCGTCCCCCTCCCCCACCCCCAAACCGTGCCCAACATTCCATGTCGTTGGGAAGCATTCCCTTTTATGGGAATGAGCGCCTGACGCGGCCGCAGGGAGGGGGGGCGGGGGTGGCGGGCGGGCGGGCTGGAGCTGAGCAATGCCACTCGCGCCGCCGAAAATGTCGTCTGCGGAGGTGGGATTAAGGGGGGGGGAAACAGTCGCTGTTTGATGGAAGGCTCTATGGACCAATAGGGAGGCAGAGTGGTCCAATAGGGAGGCAGAGCTGGCAAGGATGACGCAATGGTTGCGGCCGAGGGGCGGGGCGGGGCGGTGCGGGCAGGGCGCGGCAGGAGGGAGGAAGGCGGGGCTCTGAAGGGGGGAGGGGCAGCTCGACCGGAGGCCAGGGAAGTCGTTTGGGAGTGTTCTTTCTTTCTGCTTCACAGAATGGAGAGCTGAGACATTTCAAATCGCTCTTTTGACAAGAATCGTCGCATTTCCCTCCTTTAACTTTGGGCACACTTTGATCTGCAGGACTTTGCAGCCATGCCTGTGTTTCACACGAAGACGATAGAAAGCATCCTGGAGCCGGTGGCTCAACAAATTTCACATCTGGTGATTATGCACGAAGAAGGTGAAGTGGATGGGAAAGCCATTCCCGACCTCACGGGCCCGGTGGTTGCTGTGCAGGCAGCTGTCAGTAATTTAGTGAAGGTGAGTGCATCACACAGCGCGCACTGTGTTGTGCAGGGCCAACATCAGTGGTGGGGAAAATGCTGGAGTCAATTATAAAAGACGAAATTGCTGAGCATTTGGATAGCAGTAACGGGATCGTTCCGAGTCAGCATGGATTTACGAAGGGGAAATCATGCTTGACAAATCTACTGGAATTTTTTGAGGATGTAACTAGGAAAATTGACAAGGGAGTGTCAGTGGATGTGGTGTACCTCGACTTTCAGAAAGCCTTCGACAAGGTCCCACATAGGAGATTAGTGGGCAAAATTAGGGCACATGGTATTGGGGGTAGGGTACTGACATGGATAGAAAATTGGTTAACAGACAGAAAGCAAAGAGTGGGGATAAATGGGTCCCTTTCGGAATGGCAGGCAGTGACCAGTGGGGTACCGCAAGGTTCGGTGCTGGGACCCCAGCTATTTACGATATACATTAATGACTTAGACGAAGGGATTAAAAGTACCATTAGCAAATTTGCAGATGATACTAAGTTGGGGGGTAGTGTGAATTGTGAGGAAGATGCAATAAGGCTGCAGGGTGACCTGGACAGGTTGTGTGAGTGGGCGGATACATGGCAGATGCAGTTTAATGTAGATAAGTGTGAGGTTATTCACTTTGGAAGTAAGAATAGAAAGGCAGATTATTATCTGAATGGTGTCAAGTTAGGAGGAGGGGGAGTTCAACGAGATCTGGGTGTCCTAGTGCATCAGTCAATGAAAGGAAGCATGCAGGTTCAGCAGGCAGTGAAGAAAGCCAATGGAATGTTGGCCTTCGTAACAAGAGGAGTTGAGTATAGGAGCAAAGAGGTCCTTCTACAGTTGTACCGGGCCCTGGTGAGACCGCACCTGGAGTACTGTGTGCAGTTTTGGTCTCCAAATTTGAGGAAGGATATTCTTGCTATGGAGGGCGTGCAGCGTAGGTTCACTAGATTAATTCCCGGAATGGCGGGACTGTCGTATGTTGAAAGGCTGGAGCGATTGGGCTTGTATACACTGGAATTTAGAAGGATGAGGGGGGATCTTATTGAAACATATAAGATAATTAGGGGATTGGACACATTAGAGGCAGATAACATGTTCCCAATGTTGGGGGAGTCCAGAACAAGGGGCCACAGTTTGAGAATAAGGGGTAGGCCATTTAGAACGGAGATGAGGAAGAACTTTTTCAGTCAGAGGGTGGTGAAGGTGTGGAATTCTCTGCCTCAGAAGGCAGTGGAGGCCAGTTCGTTGGATGCTTTCAAGAGAGAGCTGGATAGAGCTCTTAAGGATAGCGGAGTGAGGGGGTATGGGGAGAAGGCAGGAACGGGGTACTGATTGATAGTGATCAGCCATGATCGCATTGAATGGCGGTGCTGGCTCGAAGGGCTGAATGGCCTACTCCTGCACCTATTGTCTATTGTCTATTGTCTAACATGGCACAGAATGAAAAATATTTCGTTTTCCAAGACAAAGGTGGACCTAGTGTAGATGTTCCATAATTCATGCCCCGGTGACAGTAGGAGGAATTTCCCTCCCAAATCAATCCACGCTAACTCTAATGTATTGAACAACTTTGGATTGATCGTGTTCAACTGCTGATATTATTCGGTCTTTGTTCTGGCAAAACTACATCAGAAACTGAATAGATGGGCGTTTAGCTCGACACAACTCCGAGATAAGGTTTAAGTATATACTTAATGTTTTTTGAACATGTAACTGACGCTGTTGTGATATCTGTCGTTCTCTCTCCGATAACATCTCTATAAATAATAATTAGTTCTGTTTTTGGTTATGTGGAGCAAACTATGTGAGAGATTGAAAAATGCTTTGTCGTTTACTATCCAACGGTGGGGGATGCATGTGGAAACGAATGATAGTTGCCTTTGAAAAAAAATGCACCAGTGAACTGAATGGGAGAAAGAAAATTAAAATTGTTTAATTTATATTATGTTCCTCTGGTCTGAGCCTTTAAAACAAAGTATCTTCCCTGTTTGTATAATGTCGGTTGTTTTGAGGTTGGTTAACTTACATGACAGATACCGGAAAGCGTTGGCATTCTCAAAAGACTACTTAAACTTTTGGTTGTCTTTTAACGAATCTACCGTTTGTTACTTACATTTTCAATTGCGTCTTTGGCTGGTGCATTTATATTTTGAGTAAAGTGGAAGAGGGTAATGTAATATAATAATTATAGTTTCGTGTTTTCAGAATGTGGTTTGGAGATCTGCTTCCAAATAGAGTAGGAAAGAACTGCAGATGCTGGTTTAAATCGAAGGTAGACACAAAATGCTGGAGTAACTCAGCGGGACAGGCAGCATCTCCGAAGAGAAGGAATGGGTGATGTCACCCTTCCCTCCAGAGATGCTGCTTCCAAATAGAGTTACTTATCACAGATTTTTGTCATTTAGAAACTCGAGCTCGACTTTGCTAGTTGCTATTCCACTGTAAATTGAGTGTAGATTATTAGTGGAAAATAACTGCAGATGCTGGTACAAATAGATTTATTCACAAAATACTGGAGTAACTCAGCAGGTCAGGCAGCATCTCGGGAGAGAAGGAATGGGTGACGTTTCGGGTCGAGACCCTTCTTCAGACTGATTAACTGATCTGTATGTGAGATGCAATTTAATGTATACAATCATAGCGTATGTTTTTTTCTCAACCATGCATGATTTTGCATTTAAATATTAGTACAATGTGAAGTGAAAGGATGCAATTATAATCAATATTTTTGTTAAGGAGTTGGGATACATACTATTTATTATGAATTTAATTACGCTTATTATTTTCTTCTACTAATATATCTTATTTCTCCCCCCCCCCCCACATTGTTGAACGCATTTAATAGCGAGATATTGCGAGAGGGAGGTGTGGGGGGGGTGAGGACGATTTAATAGGAATCCATGGGCAAACATTTTTACACAAAGCGTGGTAAGTAGATGGAACAAACTGCTGGATAACGTAGTTGAGGCAGGTACTTTTACAATGTTTAAGAAGCATTTAGATAGGTAGATGGATAATAATAATAATATATTCCTTTATTCGTCCCACACCGGGAAAATTTACAGTGTTACAGCAGCAAAGTAGAGAGCAAGAGATCATTCATTATAAATAAAAGATAGGATAGGTTTAGAGGGATAGGGCCAAAGGCAGACAGGTGGGACTAGTGTAGATAGTTGGCGTGAACATGTTGGGCCGAAGAGTCTGTTTTCACGCTGTATGACTCTATATGCTGGAAAGTAGAATATGGAGGATTTTGAATGTGGCCTCACCAATGTCTACTATGTACCCACATTCCTTGATCCCTCTGCTCTACAACACTCCCCAGAACTCTGCCATTCATTGTGCAGATATTGTCCTAGTTTGACTTTCCAAAATGCAACACCTTGCCCTTCTCTGTATTAAACTCCATTAATAATTCTTCAGCCCAACTGATCAAGATCCTGCTGTAAATTTTTGATAACCATATTCACTTTCTATGATATCATCCACTTTAGTGTCATTTGCAAACTTACTAATCGTGCATTCTACATTTTCATCCAAAGCATTGATATATCATAAGGTCATGTGATAAGAGTATAATTGAGCCATTCGGCCCATCAAGTCTACTCTGCCCTCCATTCAATCATGACTGATCTATCTCTCTTGCTCCTAACCCATCCTCCTGCCTTCCTCATAACCTTTGACACCTGTAAACCACAAACAGCAATGAGCCCTGCATTGATCCCTGAGCCATGTGGAATCTGTTCAAATGGCAATGGATTTGCCCTCATCAGCCTTTTTGGATACTTCTTCAAAACCTCAACCAGATTATCTTCCATTTATAAAACCATGCTTACTATAACTTTGTTTAAAGGCCAGTTAATCAAAGTTCAGCTCTGGCCTGATTCAGGACAGGATGGGAGTAGGTGGATGCACGTGAGGAAAGAGTGTAGGCAGAGAGAGCAGTTGATACTCTTTTGGATACTGTTCAGTGGAATAACCCATCAGTAATGAGCATCAGCAGCAGTCAGGTCTATGGCACCAGACCTGGCCCTGAGGCACAGTGAGGTAGAGTTAAGTCAGACAGAGATATAGTGGTAGGCGTCTCGCCTGTAGGGAGACAGACGGGATATTTTGTGGCAGCAATCGAAATTCCACAATGGTGTGCTGCCTCACTGGTACCAGGATCTCTCAGAGCATCTGCACATTTTCAAGGGGAGGTGTGAGCAGCCAGAGCAGCACGAGATCCTGCTGTGAATAGATGGAGTTAGGCTAAAGGTAATAAAGGAGGACATCCAGGTAGTGATCTCTGTATAACTACTGGTACCATGCGCTTGTGAGGGTAGGAACAGGGAACAGGAGCACATGATTGCATGGCTGAGAAATTGGTGCAGGGGTCAAGGGTCTCAGATCTTTGAACCATTGGGATCTTTTCTGGGGCATAGATGATCTGCATACACGGAAGGGGTTTCACTTAATTGAAAGGAAATCAATATCCTGGCAGGCATGTTTGCTAAGGGAGTACTACTAAGGGAGCATTTTTTAAAACTAGATTGGCAGTGGGATGGGATCCATTGCAGGACTGAGGCATGTGAGAAGTTGGAAGTCGATTTGAAAGGCGATGAATGAAAGATCAGTGGACAGAATAGGCAGGAGCATGAAAAGGAATGAGGAAAGACTGTTGGATTAAATGGCATTTATTTTAATGCGAGAGACCTGATGGGTAACACAGATCAACTCAGGGGATAGGTACATGGGACTGGGATTCTGTAGCCATTATGGAATCCTGCCTAATAGAGGGCCAGGACTGGCACTTTAATGTTCCAGGCAACAGGTGCTGCAGGTGAGATTGAGATAGGGGTAAAAGAGGAGGGAATGTAGATTATTAAGGAGAATGTCACAGCAGTAATCAGAGATGACATTACTGTTGGTTCATCCAGTGATTTTATGTGGGTGAGCTCAGAAATAAAAGGGGGACGATCACTTTGTTGGGAGTGTACTATAGACCCCTAAATAGTCAGCGAGAATTGGAAAGACCGCTATGCCGTGAGATTGCAGGCAGCTGCAAGATGAGTAGGATTGTCACAGTAGGGTGGCACAGTGGCGCAGCGGTAGAGTTGCTGCCTTACAGCGCTGGAGACCTGGGTTCGATCCCGACTCTGGGTGCTTGTCTGTACGGAGTTTGTACGTTCTCCCCGTGACCTGGGTGGGTTTTCTCCGAGGTCTTCGGTTTCCTCCCACACTCCAAAGACGTACAGGTTTGTAGGTTAATTGGCTTGGTAAATGTAAAAATTGTCCCTGTGTGTAGGATCGTGTTAATGTGTGGGGATTGTTGACGTGGACCCGGTGGGCTGAAGGGCCTGTTTCCACGCTGCATCTCTAAACTAAACTAAACTAAAGTAAGTGATTTTTAACTTTCCCAATATAGACTTGGACTATCATAATGCCAAGGGCTTAGAGGGTGGAATTTGTTAAATATGTTCAGGAAAGTTTTCTCAGGCAATTGGTAGAGGGTCTCCAAGGGAGAGGGTAAAGTATGATCTACTCTTAGGAAATGGGGAAGGGCAAGTGACTGGTGTCAATGGGCAAGCCTTTTGGCACCAGCAGTCACAGTTCTATTTGTTTTATACGAGTTATTGATAAAAACAGAGCAGCCCCATGTTAAATTCTAAATTGGGGCAAGGCCAACTTGGATGGTATTTAAATGGGAACTTACTAACATTGGAGTTGTTGATTGTGGGCAAAGGAACATCTGGAAAATGGGATGTTTTGAAACATGTGTTGACAAGAGTTTGGGAAACGATAGGGGCCTTATTCTCACTCAAAGCACTGCTCCTACAGTCGAAAATCACTACCTATACTTTATTTAGAGAAATATGGCAAAGATAGGCCCACATGCTAATACTTTCTGAGCTGTTCTGTGCCACTTTCTATATCCTGATATCATCTGAAATGTGCCATTAGTCTCCTTGAGGTTTGGTTTAGTTTAGAGATGCAGCATGGAAAATTGCCCTTTAACCCACTGAGTCTAGACCAACCATCAATTACCAGTAAATATATCATATGCAAGGTTATTCATTTGGTTGGAGAAGTAATTGAAGTCTCAAAAACAGCACTAAGAATGTTGAAGTCTGAATAAATATATTATTTTCTGTCACAATTGGTCAGAGCAATCAGCATATCTGGCAGATGAGCACAAATAGTAAATTATACTTTTAAACTCATTCTAAAAAAAAATCTAATTACTTTTCAGTGGCTCTCAACTACTACTGTCTTCACAACCTGAATACCATGAATCTAATTTGTCTTAATATTGTGTGCTAAATTGCTGGCAGTATTCACATTTTACTGACACAAAAAACACTGAGGTGGGAATTTGGGGATTGCATTATGTTTTAGAACTTGATTTGTTTAAAACATTTGACAATTTTTTGAAAGCCAATTTGAGCAACAAATGCAGAAGTTTGAATAGAAAAACCCAGTAGAATCGAAGAAAGAATAAAATTACAGGTTATGTCATTAAAAAACACTGTTTAAGCTTAGTGCAGTGGTATGTTGTTTCAATCTCTGGAAATAAAATACAAGTTTTAGTAATGTTTTGTTTCATAGATCGATGAATAATGTGACTTTTTGATTTTAGATATTTTCACCAGTTTAGAAAAATGATCCAAAAAAGCGACCATAAAATGTCTTTGATTTTAGTTTATTATTGTCATGTGTACCAAGGTGAAAAGCTTTATTGTATTATTAGCCTGTACAACCAATCTCCATTGATGGGAAAATTTTCTACCTTGAATAAGGCCAGAATCCTGGGCTTCATTCTTTGTGGCATGATGGTTAGTTACTCCCATTTATGCCATCGTTGTTCATCAGTCTGAACTTAGATCAATTGTCCTGCTTGCTCCAAGTTTTCTGAAAGTTGCTTGTTCCGTCTTGCCAATGGCTGTCAAACATTCCAATGTTCCATCTGTAACGAGGCTAAGAAACTTGAGATTAATACGGATCTTCCTTTTCATGTGTTTTCCTTGTAACACTGCCTCTGTTGCACTCTGTGGAGTCCTTGCCTCCTAATGGCATGGTGAAATGTTGTAAACAGTACTCCAGACATAGTTTATAATTAACTCTCAGGTTATGATAGGCTCTGGGGATTTGAATTTGACTGATTACTGACATTAATCAAACTGCTAAATAATTTACATGAAAATGACAAGTGCTGAAAATATCATCAAATACTCATCAGGTGAGGCAGTGTGTATGATCACAATCGCTTTATTAGCTAAGTATGTTTTGCAACATTCGCGGAACTTCATTTGCCATACAGTCATAATAATAAAAAGCAACAGGACACACAAAATACATTTTAACATGAACATCCACCACAGTGACTCCTCCACATTCCTCACTGAAAGGCAAAAAATGGTTCAATCTCTCCTTTCTTTGTCCTCCAGCGATGGAGGAAGAAATTATTGATTTTTAGATAACTAATTTTATATTTGAAAAGATGAAGGGCTATTTTCTTTAATTATTAATTGTTTCTCTGCCATAGATGTTGCGCCTGACTTGTTTATTTCATGCTTTTTCCCCCCCTCCAGCGTCAGTTTCCATGAACTACAATTTTTCATTAAATTTTGATTTCTAAAGCTGGCAATAAAAACTGCTCTGCTGAATGTATGAATGTGGTATTGCTCAATTTACAACAGACGTGAGGCATCTGAGGAAAATCTTGAGCAGAGTAGCTGTGGTCTGGAACTTGTTGCCTGTAGAGAGAGTAGGAGTTTTCAAGAGGAATTGGATAGCAATTGGATGACACTTATGGTAAAATAATTGAAGCACAATAGAACTGGATCGGTTGCATTCTAAGGAGTTGACCTATTGTTGATTTTAATACTGTTACAATACTGAGATTCTGGTTTCGTTACCAAGGGTAGAGATGTAAACTTTTGATTTGTCTGTCTTTTGTTTGGAGTGGAACTCTGACTATTGTTACGTATAGTCAGATGAGTAAAAACATTGTTCATGGGTACAGAAGTTTGTTTTTATACATTCTTGCTTTTAGTTATATTTATGGTAAAAACTTCGTAAATGCCACCATCATATCTGCCTCCACCACCACCCTTGGCAAAACATTCCAAGCACCCGCCACCTTGTGTGTATGTAAAAAAAAATCATTCTTATTTCTATGTGCTATCAATTCTTGTCGTGAATGTTGAAGTACTTGGATGTCGAGAATTAATTTGATGAACACAGAATACTGCAGTGCGGGAACGGACTGCTTGGCCCACGATGTCTGTGCTGAACATAATGCCAAATTAATCCACTCCCTTCTGCCTGCATGTGATTCATATCCTTCCATTCCCTGTATATTCATGTGGCTGTTTAAAGGCCTCTTAAATGCCACCATTGTATTTGCTTCCATGATCACTCCTGGCAACGTGATCTTGGCACCTACCTCACTTTGTGTATACAGCTTGCCTTGCACATCACCTTTTAATTTTCCCTGCTAACATGAAACCTATGCCCTCTAATATTTGACATTTCCAGCCTGGGATAAAGGTGCCAACTGTCTACCTTATATTTACCTCGCTTCAAACTTCTGTTAGTTCTCCTGTATTTTTCCAATCTGATTATATTTATACACCCTGTCCCTTCCTGTCATATTCTGTTTAGGGTCAGCGTTATATTTCATTTCCAGTTCGAGGGCAGTTCCTTAACCCTGGTACTGCGAAGGCCGCATAATCTTTGCAGCTGTGGCCAATTACGCATAATTGCCTTCAAAATAGGAAATCTGCACTCCATCCTGCTCCTCCCCCTCCCACACCACCCCCCCCCTCCCCAACCCCCCATCAACATCCTGAGTTATGTACTCTGTAGGATTATGTTTAATAGGAATTTGTGCTACTAACCAGTTTATTAGTAAATATTTTCAATTTGTTAACTTTACTCCTCATTTATTTGTAGAGGTTCTGAGTTTGGGCAGAAAAAATTTGAACAAGGTTTGTTTGATGCAATGTTTGTGTAAAATTCCCCTATTCTTTCTTCACCAACTTGACCAATTCCATCATCATTGTTCTGTTGTAACATGGAGAAATGTTGTTCTTTGTGTTGATTGCTTCAAACTGATCTATTTTAAGAGTCAGACTTTCGCATTAGTCTAATGTGGAAAGTTTAAGATTTGTATGAATGCTTTGCTTTGTAGAAAGAAGAGTCAAGTTGTCTGTTTGCTCTTCAAAGCCAATATGAAACAAAAAAAAAGTTGCTTTGGATAGTAGCCTTTTATGGAAATGTTCAGCTCTCAAAATGGGGCATCCTTAAAAGGAAAACTTCTGGGTCCTATACACTATGACCTTGTTGGCTCCTTATTCTGCCTTGTAAATTCATGCTTTGTACAAATGCAGTGGTTTTCCTTTCAAAAGGGAAATTATAATAAATTATGTTAATTGTAGCTTTCCTGTAGCTTATCTGAAGTTGTTATGTAGAAATATTCTATTTGTTTATAGTGGAATGAAAAAAAACAAGTGAAAGGATGTTAGTTAAATTCCAAAACTTATTTTTTATCAGTTTAAGTTGTGCAACAAATTGAAAACCAAATAACTTTGGTCCTCATATAATTGAAGTTAACCTGAAATGTATTTAACTTAAAGCCAATGTTGTTTCTGTTTTGGGCCAGGGTAAATTTTAGAATTGTTTCTTCTGAACAATATTCTGAACAACTTCATCTACTGATAGAGGAAGAGTAGATGTTTTCACTATGAAATGAATCCAAAACTGAAATGTTCATGCATAGAGTGGTTAACCTCATTTGAAGTATTTAAAGTGGAGGTGGATATATTTTCTGAAAGATTAGGAGATTGCGGGCTAAGGGGAACTGGGCAGATGAGGTGTGTACATGAAACCTCATAACTTTATAAGTCATAGGAGCAGAATTAGGTAATTCGGTCCATTGAGTTTACACCACCATTCAACCATGGCTCATCTATCTTTCCCTCTCAACCCCATTCTCCTGCCTTCTCCCCGTAACCTTTGACACCCTCACTAATCAACAACCTGTTAATCGCTGCTTTAAATGTACTCACTGACTTGCCCTTCACAGCTGTCTGTGGCAATGAATTCCACTGATTCATCACTCTCTGACTAAAGAAATTCCTTTTAATTTCCTTTCTAAAGGTGTGTTTTTTTATTCTGAGGCTGTGTCTTCTCATCCTAGACTTTCCCTGCACTGGAAACATCCTCTCTGTATCCACTCTATCCAGGCCTTTCACTATTCTAAACTCCAGCGAGTACAGATCCAGTTTCCTTTACTAGAGGGAATAAATGTTATTGTGCCAGAGGAGGTAGTTGAGGCAGGTGCTGCAATAGCACAGGAGCAGGTCTTTTGGCCCACAATGTCTTTGCCGTACAAGATACCTAGTTAAACTAATCTCCCCAGCCTACATGTGATCCATATTTTGCCATTTTCGCCATATCCATATGCCAATCTGAAGGCCTCTTAAATACTTCTGCACTCCTTAATAAGCTCACCTCTTGGCCCCGTGCATTCCAAAGAAGAAAGTCCAACCTCTCCCTATAATTCAAGCCTGCAAATCCGGGTAACATCTTGGCTAACCTCTTTTGCTCCTATTTTAACTTATTGACATCCTTCCATTAGCTGTGCAACCAGAACTACAAGTTTAGTTTAACCAATGACTTGTACAGCTACATCATGATGTTCCTACTTTTGTATTCAATACTCTTCCGAATGACAGGAACATGGAGAGGAGAGGTT
Organism: Rhinoraja longicauda; assembly: GCF_053455715.1. Lineage (NCBI taxonomy): Eukaryota > Metazoa > Chordata > Chondrichthyes > Rajiformes > Arhynchobatidae > Rhinoraja > Rhinoraja longicauda. The sequence continues at coordinate 22,882,675 of NC_135987.1, read as the reverse complement.
TGGAAGGATGTGGGCAATGTAAAGGCAGGTGTGACGAGCTGGAAGGGACCATCCTGGTTGGTATGGACATGTTGGGCTTTTATTTAGAGATGTTCTCTGCGTAGGAAACGAGTTGCATTCCACTGCATAGGAAGCAAGAACTCCACTGCTCTCTTCATGATGATACCGCCCAGGAATGTGTATCAATCAGTTTCCCTCAACTAATATTCTCGTCCACCTGGCAGAATTCATCCTCGCCCATACCATCTATTTTGACTCCTCTCGCTTTGTTCAAGCTAGAGACGTAGCCACGGGCACTTACGTACCTTTTTGTTTGTTACGTTGAACTATCCTGCTCCACATGTAGAACTTGTGCCCCCATGTAGAACTTGGTGAAGTCAATAACTTTACCACTAATCTCCACCTTGTCCTCATTCACTTGGACCATCTCGGACACCTTGCTCCTCTTTCTTGATCTCTCTATCTTCATCATAGGGGGCAGACTATCAACTAATGTCAACTACAAACCTACCGGCTCCCTCAGTTATCTGGACTATACCTCCTTTCATGCTGCCTCTTGCAAAGATGCTATCCCCTACTTCATCTCCTCTACATCTGCTCCCAAAATGAGGCTTTCCATTGTAGGACATTCAGGATGTCTCTTTCTTTAGAAACTTAGATTCCCCCCTGCTTTCATAGATGGTCTCTCACCTGCATCTCCTCTGTAACCTGCAGTTCTGTTCTTACAACCCTCCCCCCAGACAAAACATGGATAGAGTTTCCAGGTCCTTGCCTTTCACCCCATCTTTGCATCCTGCGCACCATCCTGTGACATTTCTTTCATCTCCAACATGATCCCAACACCCGTCACATCTTCCCATCCCCACACCTTTCTTCCTTCCACAGGACCACATCCTCCCCAACTTCATATGCACCTCCTCTAACCTTATCGACTGCATCCAGTGCTTCTGATTCTGGCCTTATGGCCTCCTGTACATTGACGATACCAAGTGCAGACTCGGCGACTATTTTGCCGAACAGTTGTGCTTAGTCCACCAAGGCCTTTCTTCCCCTCCCTCTTCTGTTTCTCTCCTGTGCTTTATCTGGACTCCCAGCTATCTCTCCCTTTCCCTTCCATCTGCATTGCTTCCTTTAACTTCACGATTTGTAACTCTTCAATCCTGTGTCTCACACCTTCTGTCTTTGCATCACTGGCCTTTGTCCAACCATCTGCCTATCAATCTCCCCTCCCACCCCCCCCCCCCCCCCCCCCACCCGTATCCACCTGTCAGAATTTATCCTGCCTCTCCTCACTTCCAGCATTCTTTCCTCTTTCCACCCCGCCACCCCCATCCTACATTCAATCTGAATGGTCCCAACCTGAAACGTCATTATGACTTTGGAATGATTTGGAGAGGCATTCTGAGTTATTCCAGCACTTCATTGTTTCTACAAATTTCTCTTGCATTCTATTAGAAATGCTCCTCTGACAGGCTCTTGGAGATATGTTGTATCATAATCTGTAAATGAAATGTATTTGTACAGCACCTTTTGTAATGGCGAGCAATTACTGTTTGGCAATTACTAAATATATTTGAAGTACCGTCATTATAGGGCGGCACGGTAGCGCAGCGGTAGAGTTGCTGCTTTACAGCGAATGCAGCGCCGGAGACTCAGGTTCGATCCTGACTACGGGTGCTGCACTGTAAGGAGTTTGTACGTTCTCCCCGTGACCTGCGTGGGTTTTCTCCGAGATCTTCGGTTTCCTCCCACACTCCAAAGACGTACAGGTATGTAGGTTAATTGGCTGGGTAAATGTAAAAATTGTCCCTAGTGGGTGTAGGATAGTGTTAATGTACGGGGATCACTGGGCGGCACGGACTTGGAGGGCCGAAAAGGCCTGTTTCCGGCAGTATATATATGATATGATATGATGATATGATTGTCACATTGCAGGAAATGTAGCAGCCATTTTTCTCACTGCAATATTCTACAGCCTGCAATGTGTTCATAATCTTTGATCAAAATTGTCCGCTTGCATTTTAGTTTTGCTTTTTGCCAAAATGTCAAAATATGCTTGAAGTGGAGGCCGATGAACGGCAGGGAGTGAGGAAGGACTGTTGGTTTGAATTACGCTTATCTTAATGTGAGATTTCCTTCGTCAATATGTAGAGGGCCCTACCTGGGAGAGGGCTATGCTTGATCTCGTCTTGGGAATTTGAGAACGGCAAATGGATGAGGTGTTTTCTGGGATGAGGCTTTCTGGACCAGCAATCACTGTTCTATGAGCTTTAAGATAGTCCTTGGGGGAGTGTTTGCTAGTGCTGTCGGGGAGGATTTAAACTAATGTGGCAGGGGGATGGGAGCATGAGCAGAGAGACAGAGGGGTGTAAAATGAGGGTAGAAGCAATAGGTAGCAAGGTGAAAAGTAAAAGTGGCAGGCAGACAAATCCAGGGCAAAAATCAAAAAGGGCCACTTTTCAACATAATTGTATAAGGGGTAAGAGTGTTGTAAAAACAAGCCTGAAGGCTTTGTGTCTCAATGTAAGGAGCATTCGTAATAAGGTGGATGAGTTGAATGTGCAGATAGTTATTAATGAATATGATATAGTTGGAATTACGGAGACATGGCTCTAGGGTGACCAAGGCTGGGAGCTGAACATCCAGGGATATTCAGGAGGGATAGACAGAAAGGAAAAGGAGGTGGGGTAGCGTTGCTGGTTAGTGAGGAGATTAACGCAATAGAAAGGAAGGACATTAGCTTGGAGGATGTGGAATCGATATGGGTAGAGCTGCGAAACACTAAGGGGCAGAAAACGCTAGTGGGAGTTGTGTACAGGCCACCTAACAGTAGTAGTAGAGTTGGGGATGGCATCAAACAGGAAATTAGAAATGCGTGCAACAAAGGTAAAACAGTTATAATGGGTGACTTCAATCTACATATAGATTGGGTGAATCAAATTGGCAGAGGTGCTGAGGAAGAGGATTTCTTAGAATGAATGTGGGATAGTTTTCTAAACCAACGTGTAGAAGAACCAACGAGAGAGCAGGCTATTCTAGACTGGGTATTGAGTAATGAGGAAGGGTTAGTTAGCAGTCTTGATGTGCGTGGCCCCTTGGGCAAGAGTGACCATAATATGGTTGAGTTCTTCATTAGGATGGAGAGTGACATAGTTAATTCAGAAACAACGGTTCTGAACTTAAAAAAAGGTAACTTTGAGGGTATGAGACGTGAATTGGCCAAGATAGACTGGCAATTGATTCTTAAAGGGTTGACGGTGGATATGCAATGGAAGGCATTTAAAGACCGCATGGATGAACTACAACAATTGTTCATCCCAGTTTGGCAAAAGAATAAATCAGGGAAGGTAGTGCATCCGTGGCTAACAAGGGAAATTAGGGATAGTATCAAAACAAAAGATGAAGCATACAAATTGGCAAGAAAAAGCAGCCTACCAGAGGACTGGGAGAAATTCAGAGTCCAGCAGAGGAGGACAAAGGGCATAATTAGGAAAGGGAAAACAGATTATGAAAGAAAACTGGCAGGGAACATAAAAACTGACTGCAAAAGCTTTTATAGATATGTGAAGAGAAAAAGATTAGTTAAAACAAATGTACGTCCCTTGCAGTCAGAAACAGGTAAATTGATCATTGGGAACAAGGACATGGCAGACCAATTGAATAACTACTTTGGTTCTGTCTTCACTAAGGAAGACATAAATAATCTGCCGGAAATAGCAGGGGACCGGGGGTCAAATGAGATGGAGGAACTGAGTGAAATCCAGGTTAGTCGGGAAGTGGTGTTAGGTAAATTGAATGGATTAAAGGCTGATAAATCCCATGGGGCCAGATAGGCTGCATCCCAGAGTGCTTAAGGAGGTAGCCCCAGAAATAGTGGAAGCATTAGTGATCATTTTTCAAAACTTTTTAGATTCTGGAGTAGTTCCTGAGGATTGGAGGGTAGCTAATGTAACCCCACTTTTCAAAAAGGGAGGGAGAGAGAAAACGGGGAATTACAGACCAGTTAGTCTAACATCGGTAGTGGGGAAAATGCTAGAGTCAGTTATTAAAGATGGGATAGCAGCACATTTGGAAAGTGGTGAAATCATTGGACAAAGTCAGCATGGATTTATGAAAGGTAAATCATGTCTGACGAATCTTATAGAATTTTTCGAGGATGTAACTAGTAGAGTGGATAAGGGAGAACCAGTGGATGTGTTATATCTGGACTTCCAGAAGGCTTTCAACAAGGTCCCACATAAGAGATTAGTATGCAAACTTAAAGCACACGGTATTGTGGGTTCAGTATTGATGTGGATAGAGAACTGGCTGGCAGACAGGAAGCAAAGAGTAGGAATAAACGGGTCCTTTTCAGAATGGCAGGCAGTGACTAGTGGGGTACCGCAAGGCTCAGTGCCGGTATTGTGGGTTCAGTATTGATGTGGATAGAGAACTGGCTGGCAGACAGGAAGCAAAGAGTAGGAATAAACGGGTCCTTTTCAGAATGGCAGGCAGTGACTAGTGGGGTACCGCAAGGCTCAGTGCTGGGACCCCAGCTATTTACAATATATATTAATGATTTGGACGAGGGAATTGAATGCAACATCTCCAAGTTTGCGGATGACACGGAGCTGGGGGGCAGTGTTAGCTGTGTGGAGGATGCTAGGAGGCTGCAAGGTGACTTGGATAGGTTAGGTGAGTGGGCAAATGCATGGCAGATGCAGTATAATGTGGATAAATGTGAGGTTATCCACTTTGGTGGCAAGAACAGGAAAGCAGACTATTATCTGGATGGTGGCCGATTAGGAAAAGGGGAGATGCAACGAGACCTGGGTGTCAATAGACAATAGGTGCAGGAGTAGGCCATTCAGCCCTTTGAGCCAGCACCGCCATTCAATGCGATCATGGCTGATCACTCTCAATCAGTACCCCTTTCCTGCCTTCTCCCCATACCCCCTCACTCCGCTATCCTTAAGAGCTCTATCCAGCTCTCTCTTGAAAGCATCCAACGAACTGGCCTCCACTGCCTTCTGAGGCAGAGAATTCCACACCTTCACCACTCTCTGACTGAAAAAGTTCTTCCTCATCTCCGTTCTAAATGGCCTACCCCTTATTCTTAAACTGTGGCCCCTTGTTCTGGACTCCCCCAACATTGGGAACATGTTTCCTGCCTCTAATGTGTCCAATCCCCTAATTATCTTATATGTTTCAATAAGATCCCCCCTCATCCTTCTAAATTCTAGTGTATACAAGCCCAATCGCTCCAGCCTTTCAACATACGACAGTCTCGCCATTCCGGGAATTAACCTAGTGAATCTACGCTGCACGCCCTCCATAGCAAGAATATCCTTCCTCAAATTTGGAGACCAAAACTGCACACAGTACTCCAGGTGCGGTCTCACCAGGGCCCGGTACAACTGTAGAAGGACCTCTTTGCTCCTATACTCAACTCCTCTTGTTACGAAGGCCAACATTCCATTGGCTTTCTTCACTGCCTGCTGTACCTGCATGCTTCCTTTCATTGACTGATGCTCTAGGACACCCAGATCTCGTTGAACTCCCCCTCCTCCTAACTTGACACCATTCAGATAATAATCTGCCTTTCTATTCTTACTTCCAAAGTGAATAACCTCACACTTATCTACATTAAACTGCATCTGCCATGTATCCGCCCACTCACACAACCTGTCCAAGTCACCCTGCAGCCTTATTGCATCTTCCTCACAATTCATACTACCCCCCAGCTTAGTATCATCTGCAAATTTGCTAATGGTACTTTTAATCCCTTCGTCTAAGTCATTAAATCCCAGAGTACTTAAGGAGGTGGCTCTAGAAATAGTGGAAGCATTGGAGATCATTTTTCAATGTTCTATAGATTCAGGATCAGTTCCTGTGGATTGGAGGATAGCAAATGTTATCCCACTTTTTAAGAAAGGAGGGAGAGAGAAAACGGGTAATTATAGACCAGTTAGTCTGACATCAGTGGTGGGGAAGATGCTGGAGTCAATTATAAAAGACGAAATTGCTGAGCATTTGGATAGCAGTAACGGGATCATTCCGAGTCAGCATGGATTTACGAAGGGGAAATCATGCTTGACAAATCTACTGGAATTTTTTGAGGATGTAACTAGGAAAATTGACAAGGGAGAGTCAGTGGATGTGGTGTACCTCGACTTTCAGAAAGCCTTCGACAAGGTCCCACATAGGAGATTAGTGGGCAAAATTAGGGCACATGGTATTGGGGGTAGGGTACTGACATGGATAGAAAATTGGTTGACAGACAGAAAGCAAAGAGTGGGGATAAATGGGTCCCTTTCGGAATGGCAGGCAGTGACCAGTGGGGTACCGCAAGGTTCGGTGCTGGGACCCCAGCTATTTACGATATACATTAATGACTTAGACGAAGGGATTAAAAGTACCATTAGCAAATTTGCAGATGATACTAAGTTGGGGGGTAGTGTGAATTGTGAGGAAGATGCAATAAGGCTGCAGGGTGACTTGGACAGGTTGTGTGAGTGGGCGGATACATGGCAGATGCAGTTTAATGTAGATAAGTGTGAGGTTATTCACTTTGGAAGTAAGAATAGAAAGGCAGATTATTATCTGAATGGTGTCAAGTTAGGAGGAGGGGGAGTTCAACGAGATCTGGGTGTCCTAGTGCATCAGTCAATGAAAGGAAGCATGCAGGTTCAGCAGGCAGTGAAGAAAGCCAATGGAATGTTGGCCTTCGTAACAAGAGGAGTTGAGTATAGGAGCAAAGAGGTCCTTCTACAGTTGTACCGGGCCCTGGTGAGACCGCACCTGGAGTACTGTGTGCAGTTTTGGTCTCCAAATTTGAGGAAGGATGTTCTTGCTATGGAGGGCGTGCAGCGTAGGTTCACTAGGTTAATTCCCGGAATGGCGGGACTGTCGTATGTTGAAAGGCTGGAGCGATTGGGCTTGTATACACTGGAATTTAGAAGGATGAGGGGGGATCTTATTGAAACATATAAGATAATTAGGGGATTGGACACATTAGAGGCAGATAACATGTTCCCAATGTTGGGGGAGTCCAGAACAAGGGGCCACAGTTTGAGAATAAGGGGTAGGCCATTTAGAACGGAGATGAGGAAGAACTTTTTCAGTCAGAGAGTGGTGAAGGTGTGGAATTCTCTGCCTCAGAGGGCAGTGGAGGCCAGTTCGTTGGATGCTTTCAAGAGAGAGCTGGATAGAGCTCTTAAGGATAGCGGAGTGAGGGGGTATGGGGAGAAGGCAGGAACGGGGTACTGATTGAGAGTGATCAGCCATGATCGCATTGAATGGCGGTGCTGGCTCGAAGGGCTGAATGGCCTACTCCTGCACCTATTGTCTATTGTCTATTGTCTATTAATGTATATTGTAAATAGCTGGGGTCCCAGCACCGAACCTTGCGATACCCCACTGGTCACTGCCTGCCATTCCGAAAGGGCCCCATTTATCCCCACTCTTTGCTTTCTGTCTGTCAACCAATTTTCTATCCATGTCAGTACCCTACCCCCAATACCATGTGCCCTAATTTTGCCCACTAATCTCCTATGTGGGACCTTGTCGAAGGCTTTCTGAAAGTCGAGGTACACCACATCCACTGACTCTCCCCTGTCAATTTTCCTAGTTACATCCTCAAAAAATTCCAGTAGATTTGTCAAGCATGATTTCCCCTTCGTAAATCCATGCTGACTCGGAATGATCCCGTTACTGCTATCCAAATGCTCAGCAATTTCGTCTTTTATAATTGACTCCAGCATCTTCCCCACCACTGATGTCAGACTAACTGGTCTATAATTACCCGTTTTCTCTCTCCCTCCTTTCTTAAAAAGTGGGATAACATTTGCTATCCTCCAATCCACAGGAACTGATCCTGAATCTATAGAACATTGAAAAATGATCTCCAATGCTTCCACTATTTCTAGAGCCACCTCCTTAAGTACCCTGGGATGCAGACCATCAGGCCCTGGGGATTTATCAGCCTTCAGTCCCATCAGTCTACCCAAAACCATTTCCTGCCTAATGTGGATTTCCTTCAGTTCCTCCATCACCCTAGGTGATGGTGTCGTGGTACACCAGTCATTGAAGGTAGGCATGCAGGTGCACAGGCAGTAAAGAAAGCGAATGGTATGTTAGCATTCATAGCAAAAGGATTTGAGTATAGGAGCAGGGAGGTTCTGCTGCAGTTGTACAGGGCATTGGTAAGACCACACCTGGAGTATTGCGTGCAGTTTTGGTCTCCTAATCTGAGGAAAGACATTCTTGCCATAGAGGGAGTACAGAGAAGGTTCACCAGATTGATTCCTGGGATGGCAGGACTTTCATATGAAGAAAGACTGGATAGACTCGGCTTGTACTCGCTGGAATTTAGAAGATTGAGGGGGGATCTTATAGAAACGTACAAAATTCTTAAGGGGTTGGACAGGCTAGATGCAGGAAGATTGTTCCCGATGTTGGGGAAGTCCAGAACAAGGGGTCAGAGTTTAAGGATAAGGGGGAAGTCTTTTAGGACTGAGATGAGAACGTTTTTTTTCCACACAGAGAGTGGTGAATCTGGAATTCTCTGCCATAGAAGGTAGTTTAGGCCAGTTCATTGGCTATATTTAAGAGGGAGTTAGATGTGGCCCTTGTGGCTAAAGGGATCAAGGGGTATGGAGAGAAGGCAGGTACAGGATACTGAGTTGGATGATCAGCCATGATCATATTGAATGGCGGTGCAGGCTCGAAGGGCCGAATGGCCTACTCCTGCACCTACTTTCTATGTATCTATGTTTCTGGATAGAGACAGTGCAGGCCCAAAAGATAAAATTCTAAATTAGGGCACGGCCAACTTTGAAGGTATTAAACAGGAACTAATTCAATCAGATTGGAGCAAGTTGTTTGGAGGAAAAGGAACGTCAGGACAGTGATATGTTTTTAAAAGTGTGTTGGTAAGAGTCCATGACATGCATGTTCCTGTCAGAGTGAAGGGCAAGGCAAGAGGCCGTAAGAAAGCTTGGTTGATGAGAGGAATTGAGGCTCAGGAAGCATGGGGCAGCTGGGATCAAGTGGATTCATCGAGGAGTTTTGGGAACAGAGGAGAAAGCTAAAAAGGAAATCTGGAGGGGAAAAAAAGAGGACAGGAGGTAAGGTCTCAAGGTCATGAGTGATAGGAGCCTCATTTGGCCATTCGGCCCATCAAGTCTACTCCGCCATTTATTCATGGCTGATCTATCTCTCCCTCCTAACCCCATTCTCATGCTTTCTCCCCATAACCCCTGACACCTGTACTTATCAAGAATCTATCTATCTCTGCTCTGGCAGATAAATATTAAGGATAATCCCAAGAAACATTATATACATAAGCATGATAGTATGCTCTGGAAGGTTAGATAGCATGGGATCCAAGGAGAGATAGCTGAATGGATGGAAAATTGGCTTCATGGAAGGAAACAGGGTGTTGGGGCAAGGTTTCTTCTCGGACCAGAGGCCTTTGACTAGTGGTGTGCCTCAGAGTTCGGTGCTGAACTTGTTACTGTTTGTCATCTATATCAATGATTTGAATGTGAACATACATGGCATGATTAGCAAGTTTGCAGATGATACAAAAGTGGGTGGTTTTGCAGATAGTGAGGATGGTTGTGAAAAATTGCAGCATGATCTTGATCGATTGGCCACATGTTCTGAGGAATGGTTGATGGAATTTAGTACAGAGAAATGTGAGATGTTGCATTTTGGGAAATCAAGCATGGGCAGGACCAACACAGTGAATGGTAGAGCTCTGGGGAGTATTGCAGAGCACAGGGATCAGGTGCTTGGTTCCTTGAAGGTGGAGTCGCAGGTAGATAATGTGATCAAAAAAACATTTGGCACACTGGCCTTCATCAGTCAAGAGCTTTGAGTTGGCGGGTCATTTTGCAGTTGTATAAGACGTTGGTGAGGCTGCATTTAAAGTATTATGTTCAGTTCTGGGCGCCATGTTACAGGAATGATGTTGTCAAGCAGGAAAGGGTCCAGAGAAAATTTACAAGGATGTTGCCAGGACTAGAGGGTCTAAGCTACAGGTAGAGGTTGAGTGGACTGGGACTCTATTCCTTGGAATGCAGGAGGATGAGAGGTGATCTTATAGAGGTGTATAAAATCATGAGAGGAATAGATCAGGTAGATGCAGAGTCTCTTGTCCAAAAGGGATAGGTTTAAGATGAAGGTGAAAAGATTTAATAGGAATCTGAGGGGTACCTTTTTCACACAAAGGGTGGTGGGGGTAGGGGACAAGCTGCCAGAGGAGGTAGTTGATGCAGGGACTATCCCAACATTTGAGAAACAGTTTGACAGGTACAATGAATAGGAAATGTTGTGTGTTATTCCTTGCAAGGAAAAATCACGTGGTTAAAGTGCACATTTTCAGATTTTAATAAAGGCCATTTTTATATATTTTTGTTTCACCATTTAGAAATTACAGCAGTGTTTATACGTAGTCCTCTCCCCCCCCCCCCCCCCCCCTTTCAGGGCACCATAATGTTTGGGACACAGCAATGTCATGTAAATTAAAGTAATCATGTTTAGTATTTTGTTGCACATCCTTTGCATGCAATGACTGCTTGAAGTCTGTGATTCATGGATATCACCAGTTGCTGGGTGTCTTCTCTGGCGATGCTCTGCCAGGCCTGTATTGCAGCCATCTTTAGCATATGCTTGTTTTGGGGGCTAGTCCCCTTCAGTTTTCTCGTCATCATATAAAAAGCATACTCAATTTGGTTCAGATTAGGTGATTACTTGGCCACTCAAGAATTGACCATTTTTTAGCTTTGAAAAACTCCTTTGTTGCTTTAGCAGTATGTTTGGGATCATTGTCTTGCTGTAGAATGAACCACCGACCAGTGAGTTTTGAGGCATTCGTTTGAACTTGAACAGATAGGATGTGTCTGTACACATCAAAATTCATTATGCTACTACCATCAGCAGTTGTATCGTCAATGAAGATAAGTGAGCCAGTACCTTCAGCAGCCATACATGCCCAGGCCTTAACACCTCCACCACAGTGTTTTACAGATGAGATGGTATTCTTTGGACCTTGGGCAGTTCCTTCTCTCCTCCATACTTTGCTCTTGCCATCACTCTGATATAAGTTAATCTTCGTCTCATCTGTCCACTAGACCTATTTCCAGAACTGTGGTTCCACTTGTAAGTACTTCTTGCAAACTGTAACCTGGCCATCCTATTTTTGCTGCTAACCAGTGGTTTGCATCTTGCAGTGTAGCCTCTGTTTTCTGTTCATGAAGTCTTCTGTGGACAGTGGTCATTGACAAATCCACACCTGACTACTAAAGATTGTTTCTCATCTGTCGGACAGGTATTTGGGGTTTTTCTTTATTAGAGTTAATTCTTCTGTCGTCAGCTGTGGAGGTCTTCCTTGGCGTTCCAGTCCCTTTGCAATTAGTAAGCTCACCAGTGCTCTCTTTCTTCTTAATGATGCTCCAAACAGTTGATTTTGGTAAGGCTAAGGCTTGGCTGATGTTTCTAATAGTTTTATTCTTGTTTCTCAGTCTCACAATGGCTTCTTTGACTTTCATTGGCACAACTTTGGTCCTCATGTTGATAAACAGCAATAAAAGTTTCCAAAGGTGATGGAAAGACTGGGGGAAAGACTAGGTGCTGAGAGCTCTCTTATACCTGCATTAAGGAGGCATTTAAACACACCTGAGCAATTACAAATGCCTGTGAAGCCATGTGTCCTGAACATTATGGTGCCCTGAAATGGGGGGTCTATGTATAAACACAGCTGTAATTTCTACATGGTGAAACCAAAATGTATAAAAATACCCTTTAATAAAATCTGACAATGTGCACTATAACCACATGTGATTGTTTTTTCTATTACAAATCTTAAATTGTGAGGTACAGAGGCAAATAAATAAATGATGGGTCTTTGTCCCAAACATTATGGAGGGCACTGTATCTTTGGCATAAACCAGCATCTGCAGTTCCTTGTTTCTTGATCAGAGAGTACTATGTACAATGGACCAGTAGGTAGAGCAAAGGGGATGATTCAGAGTGCAGAATATAGTTCTCAGCATTGTACAGCATCAGTTCCATAGACAAAGTCCAAAGTCTGCAATGGGGTAGAAGTGAATCGGGAAGTACCCTAGCTCTGGAAGGACCATCCATAAACATGCGATCTAACCTTCCAGAGCAGCCAACCATGTGAAACCTTGTCGAATGCCTTGTTGAAATCCAGCAGTACAACATCTACTGCTCTGCCCTTAACCTTTTTGGTCACATCTTCAAAAGACAATCAGATTCAGGAGACATTTGTGAGATTGTGAGCAACAGTGCAGTGCAATCTAGGACAAAATGATACAAGTCAATATAAATAGTTTCAAAAAATGTAAACTGCATGATAGGTTGCCTTTGCAGGTGTTTTAATTGAAGTGAGTTTATTCACTGGTTCAGCAATCTATTATTAGTAGGCGTGTTATGAGTTGCTTAGGTGCTAAATATTATGGTTCCCTTTTTAAACCTATTCCACTCTCCTGTTTAGAATCTCTTTAAAACCTTTATCAAAAAGCATTTATTTTACCATCCAATGCTAATTATCTTTCCAGTTGGACATCAAATTTTAGTGATTACTAGACCAAGTGGACCCGTTGGGCCCATTCCTCGTAGAGGGGGGAGAGGGAAGGGGAGAGGGTGTGAGTGAGTGATCCCTGGACCCAAAGCCTCTCCTGTATTGTAGCACCCTCAACCCCCCCCCCCACTCAATTCCCCTTATCCCCCTCCTCCCCCCACTGTCCCACTCCATCCCCCCTACCCAACCCCATTTACCCCTTGCCTATTCTGAATAGCTGGAAATGCCTTGTTATTGCTGCTGCAGACTTCATTAAATAATATCTAACCTTGTAAAATCCAGCTTGCATTGATGTCAAAAATGGAGCATGGGTTGTAGCAAAAAGGTCACAAAGTGCTGTACATGTGCTCGCTTGCTCGTTCACTCAGTTATTGTACCTTGTTTTTCACTTAGCCAGCCAATGGATCTAGAATTTGTCAATATAGCTTGTGATGTTCAGGATACTCACAATGGACATTTTTTTAACATAAGAGAGAGTGGGTTTATGGAACAAGCTGCCGGAGGAGGTAGTTGAGGCAGGTACTATCGTAATGTTTAAGAAACACTTAGACAGATACATGGCTCGGATGGGTTTAGAGTGATATGGGCTAAACGCAGGCAGGTAGGATTAGTGTAGATGGGACATGTTGGTCGGGATGGGCAAGTTGAGCCAAAGGACCGGTTTACAAGCTCTCTGGCTATAATAATAGATCCTTCTCTGGGAAGGGCATGTAAGAGTTGCCATGCTCTGGCACCATCTTGCATTTAAAAGCAAATACAGATGGGTGGAAGGAAGCCTGGATTGTTGTTTATTTTAGAGATACAGTGCTGAAACCGGCCATTCGGCTTACTGTGACCGCACCGACCAGCCACTCCGGCACACTAAAACTAACCTATACCCATTAAGTCTCTGAATGCATTCAAGAGAGAGCTAGATAGAGCTCTTAAGGATAGCGGAGTCAGGGGGTATGGGGAGAAGGCAGGAACGGGGTACTGATTGAGTATGATCAGCCATGATCACATTGAATGGTGGTGCTGGCTCGAAGGGCCAATGGCCTACTCCTGCACCTATTGTCTATTGTTTATAAGGCCAATTTTACATTTATACAAAGCCAATTAATCTACAAACCTGTAACTTGGAAGGTAGGAAACTGGAGATCCTGGAGAAAACCCACGCAGGTGAGGAGGAAAACATACAAACTCTTTACAAACAAGCACCTGTAGTCAGAATCGAACCCAGGTCCCTGGCGCTGTAAGGCAGCAACTCTATCGTTGCGCCACCGTGTCACCGGATGATGAGAGGGTCAGGAAAAAGGCATGGGCTAGGTATAAGTAGTTGGGATCAAGTGTATTCCTGCAGAAATTTAGGGGACTGAGGAGCACAATGAGTACATTTCAAAATAAAAATGATTGATGACCAATATTATTGCACACAGGTTGATTAGCTAAGATATGCCTGAAATTATAACTTGGAGTCTGTACTTAATGTGTCAAATATTAGTCTTGTTCCACAGTGGTCATGTTCAAATATTACATTTGGTCTGTTGAGATTATGCGTGGTGATAAGTGTACGCTGAATATTTAAAAGAGACTATATTGATTTTAGGTTGGGAAGGAGACGGTGCAGACTACCGAAGACCAAGTCATGAAGAGGGATATGCCACCAGCCTTCATTAAGTATAAATTTATATTCATTTAAGTAAATTTGTAGAATAACTGCTAATGCACAATATTGTAATGCACAATTACTAACTAGTGCTCCGATTAAGTCATGTTATAGTTTTAAATGCTACTAGACCAAGTGAACCTGTTGGGCCCAAACCTCTCCTGCATTGGTGCAGCACCCTCTCCTCCCCCCCCTCCCCATCCCTCTTCCCCCCCCTCTCCCCCTCCACCCCACCATTATTCATATTGTACACCATTATTCATATATATATAATAATAATAATGCATTACATTTATATAGCGCTTTTCTAAACACTCAAAGACACTTAGTACAAGGTTTACTAAAACATAAAAGAAAATAAATAGATAAATAAGTAAACAAAGAGAAAAGGAAAAAGAAGGTGAGGTAACGGTCAGTGATTGAAGGCAGTGCTGAACAGGTGAGACTTCAGTGATGTTTTGAATGTGGTGAGTGAGGAGGAGTCTCTGACGGTTTGGGGTAGTGAGTTCCAGAGTGTGGGAGCAGCGATGGAGAAAGCCCTGTCCCCCCAGGATCTGAGTTTGGTCCGGATGGGGGGGGACAGGAGGTTTGCAGCAGCCAAATTTGACTTGATTTGACAGAGCGGAGGTTACGGGTTGGAGTGTGTCTGTGGAGGAGGTCAGTCAGGTAGGATGGGGCCAGGTTATGGAGGGCTTTGTAGGTCATGAGGAGGATTTTGTACTGGATTCTCTGGGGGATGGGGAGCCAGTGGAGCTTGTAAAGGACGGGGGTGATATGGTCACGGATCGGGGAGTGGGTGAGTAGACAGGCAGCGGAGTTCTGGATGTGTTGATGATTTTTGAGGGTGAACCATAGAGGAGGCTGTTGCAGTAGTCCAGACGGGAGGTGATGAAGGCATGGATGAGGGTTTCAGCAGCTGTGGAGGAGAGGGATATATATATATATATATATATGTATATGTCATCTGTATTATATCAAGCTGCTAACGACTATTAGCTGCCTTTGGCATAATCGTACTGATGGCAATTCAATACTTGAATTGCAATTTCATCTTTATCTATTTTTTATACAGCGTTTTTAACTATTCTTGTCCCCAAAACCCTGTAGTTATTTAGTTACCTACCAGGCTTAGGGTCATGTGATAGGAGCAGAATTCGGCCATTCGGCCCAGCAAGTCTACTCCGCCATTCAATCATGGCTGATCTATCTCTCCCTCCTAATGCCATTCTCCTGCCTTCCCACATAACTCCTGACACCCTTATTAATCAAATCTATCTCTGCCTTAAACATACCCATTGAATTGGCCTCCACAGCCTTCTGTGGCAAAAAAATCCACAGATTCCCCACCCTCTGACCAAAGGTATTCCTCCTCATCGCCTTCCTAAAGGAATATCCTTTAATTCTGAGGATGTGACCTCTAGTCCCAGACTCTCCCATTAGTGGAAACATCCTCTCCAAATCCACTCTATACAAGCCTTTCATTATTCGGTATGTTTCGATGAGGCCCCCCTCATTCCTCGATAATGTGTCTAGGCTGGAATAGTGTTTAAGTAGCGAGATAAAAGTGAAAGCATAGATGTCAAGCATTTTTAAGTTAAGGAGTAAGGTAACAGCACAATATTGTAAGTATAGAATTCAAAAAAGGCCAGTTGCAAGTTATATTCCAGTTAAGGGAAGAAAGACCTTTTATAGTCCATAAGCAGAGCTGGATAGATTGTACCAATCAGATAGCATATACACTGCATAAAATGTGTTGACCAAAGCAGTAGCACTACAACACTCCCCAGAGCCCAACCATTCCTTGTGTAGGTCTTGCCCTTGTAAACCCCATTCTCCTGCCTTCTCCCAATAACTCCTGACACCAGTACTAATCAAGAATCTATCTATCTCTGCCTTAAAAATATCCATTGATGGCCTCCACAGCCTTCTGTGGCAATGAATTCCACAGATACACCACCCTCAGAGTAAAGAAATTCAACCTCCTCTCCTTCCTAAGACTATGACTTCTAGTCCTAGACCCACTTGTGGAAACACCCTCTCCACATCCACTCTATCCAAGCCTTTCACTATTCAGTAAGTTTCAATGAAGTCCCCCCTCATCCTTCTAAACTCCAGCAATTAGAGACCCAGAGCCATAAACGCTCAAGATATGTATGTTAACCCACTCATTCCTGGAATCATATTCGTCGACCTCTGAACCCTCTCCAGTGCCAGCACATCCTTCCTCAGATAAGGGGCCCAAAATTGCTCGCAATACTCCAAATGCAGTCTGACAAGCGCCTAATAAAGCCTCAGCAACAATCCAGGCATCATTCTGGTAAACCTCCTGCACTTTCCAAAGTCTCCACATTCATCCTATAATGAGGCGACCAGAACTGCATGCAATACTCCAGATGTGAACTAGCCAAAGTTCCATAACTTCCTGCCTCTTATACTCAAAACCCCAAACAATAAAGGCAAGCTTACCATATGCCTTCTTTACTGCTCTATCTAATTGTGTTGCCACTTTCAGGGAGTAATATACTTGGACCCCAAGACCCCTCTTTACATGAATGATGTTAAAAGTCATGTCATTAATTGTATCTGTATACTAAACCAAGTGAACATGCCAGCGTAAGTTTAAAAGGTAATTAAAAAACTTTAAAATGTCTATAACTTTAAAAATATAAGACCAATTTGAATGAAACTTGCATTAAGGTGACCCCAGGACAATGGTGAGTAAGGTGGGCCTAAAATTGTTGTGTTATCATGTGATGGGCACAAAAAATAAGGCATGATCATCCAGGTGGAGCAAACAAACAGAAAGGTTTAGTTATATATATATATATATATATATATATATATATATAGATATTGGGACAGTTCATGGAAATGCTGAAAGTCCTAAAGTGTATGAAGATAGATAAATCTCCTGGGCCTTATCAGATATATCCAAGGATACTGTGGGAAGTTAGAAAATAAATTGTAGGTGCCTTGCTAAGATATATGACTCATCGTTAGACATGGATGAGGTGCCGGAAAACTGGAAGGTGGTTGCAGAAGGCTGCAAGAAAAAGCCTGGGAATGACAGACTCGTGACCCTAACATCTGTGGGAGATAAGTTAACAGAGAGGTTTCTGAGGGATGGGATATATTTGCATCTAGATAGACAGGGGCTGATTAGGGACAGTCAGCATGGTTTTGTACGTGGAGATTTTGTCTTCCAAATCTCTCTTAAAGAAGTAACGAAAAGGTTGATGAGGGAAAAGCTGTTCATGTTGTCTATATGGCCTTCAGCTAGGCATTTGGTAAGGGTCTGCATGTTCGGCTGCTCTGGAAGGTTAGATTGGGATCCAGGGAGAGCTAGCCGACCAGCTTGAGAATTGGCTACATTGAAGAAAACAGAGAGTGATGGTATAACATTGTTTTTCGGACAGTAGGCCTGTGAGATGTGCCTTTGGGATCAGTGCCGTTTGTGGTTTATGTGAACAATTTGAATGAGAATGTTGAAGGCATGATTCGTATGTTTGCAGTTGACACTAAAGTGGGTAGTATCGTAGATAGCAAAGATGGTTATTAAAAATTACAGCAGGATTTTGATCCGTTTTGTAACTGGGCCGAGGAATGGTCAATGGAGTTTAATGCAGTTAAGCGAGAGGTGTTGCACTTTGGGAGTCAAACCAGAGCAGGACCTTCACAGTGAATGGCAAGGCCCTGAGGAGTGTGGTAGAGGTGATGGATCTTGGAGTGTAGGTACATATTCCTTAACAGTAGCATAACAGGTAGATACGTGGTCAAAAAGGCTTTCGGTAGATTGGCATTCATCAGTCAGGGTATTGGGTGTCGAAGTTGGGATGTTATGTTACCATTGTACAAGATGTTGGTGAGGCTGCGTTCAGAGTGTTGTGTTAAGTTTTGGTCACCTGCGATAGGAAAGATGTTGTTAAGGTGGAAAGAGTGCAGAAATGGGGGAGCCCAGAACCAGAGGCCACAGTTTAAGAATAAGGGATAAGCCTGTTAAAACGGAGATGAAGAAGAACTTTTTCACCCAGAGAATTGTGAATCTGTGGAATTCTCTGCCTCAGAAGGCAGTGGAGGCCAATTCTCTAGATGCTTTAAAGAGAGAGTTAGATAGAGCTCTTAAAGATAGCGGAGTCAAGGGATATGGGGAGAAGGCAGGAATGGGGCACTGATTGTGGATGATCAGCCATGATCACAGTGAATGGTGGTGCTGGCGCAAAGGGCCGGATGGCCTACTCCTGCACCTATTGTCTATTGTATTCACCACCCCTCTTCTCACATTGGTTCCAATTTTGCCTGACTGTTGACTCTTATCCCTTTTTAAACTTTCTGTCCTATTACTTCTAGAGACTTCAGTAACCTCTCCTGCACTTTCCTTCCCTTTAACTTATAACATAACATAACAGTATAACAAAACTTTATTGTCATTCGGTATAAATACTGAACGAAATTTCAGCAGTCACAAGACACAGCAAAAAAAGAAAAGAACACAGGACACACGACCCCAACACAAACATCCATCACAGTGACTCCAAACACCCCCTCACTGTGATGGAGGCAACAAAACTTCCCCTCTCTTCCCCCCGCACCCACGGACAGGCAGCTCGACCCCTACCGAGGCAACCGACACGCACAGCCCCCGCAAGAGGATGGAAGGCCCCGCGGCCGAGCCGCCCCGGGCACCGAAACGTCCCGCGGCTGCACCGGGCGATGTTAAGTCCAGCGGCCGAGCCGCACCGGGCACTGAAATGTCCCGCGGCCGAGCCGCGCTGGCGATGTTAAGTCCAGCGGCCAAGCCGCGCCGGGCACTGAAACGTCCCGCAGCCGAGCCGCACCGGGCACCGAAACGTCCCGCGGCCGCACCGGGCGATGTTAAGTCCAGTGGCCGAGCCACACCGGGCACTGAAACGTCCCGCGGCCGTGCCGCACCGGGCACTGAAACGTCCCGCGGCCGAGCCGCGCTGGCGATGTTAGGTCCAGCGGCCAAGCCGCGCCGGGCACTGAAACGTCCCGCGGCCGCACCGGGCGATGTTAAGTCCAGCGGCCGAGCCGCACCGGGCACTGAAACGTCCCGCGGCCGAGCCGCGCCGGCGATGTTAAGTCCCGCAGCCGAGCCATGCCGGGCGATGGAAGGCCCCGCGAGCGAGCTGCGCCCCGGGGAAGAGACCTAACAAAAGAAAGGTTTCCCCCGCCCCACACCCCCCCCACACCCCACCCCCCCACCACACATACACAGCCAAAAACAGAAACAAAAACCATCCCAACACCGACACAAACAAAAAAAAGACAAACAGACAAACAGACTGCCAGAGAGCCGCAGCCAACTCCTCCCTTCATCCATACATTTCCATAATTAGCATTGCAAAGCAAAGGTGGTTAAGACGAATTGTATTGGTGGGTCTGGAGTCAGTTTGAAACCAGACTGGTAAAGGTGATAGATTTTCTTTCCTGAAAATGTCAGGAACAAATGGGTTTTTGTGATCATCTCAGTTTCATGAAGATTATATATTTAATCCTAAATTATTCATTTATTTTTATTTAAATTTCTCAGCTGGTATTGCGGGATTTGTGTGTGTCTGGGGATCATTGATCAAAACTCTGACTCCTGAGGATTGAATTACTTATTTAACGTTTAAGTGTCTTACGCAATTTGTAGTTCGTTGTTCATAGTGATGTTTTGAAAAAAAATTAAAGTCCCATTTTGCTGTTTGCAGGGTTGAAAATGCCTGTACTAAATTGATTCAGGCTGCACAGATGCTGAAAGACAATCCATATGCGGTACCTGCTCGTGATTATCTTATCGATGGTTCAAGAGGTATTCTTTCTGGAACTTCAGACTTGCTCTTGACATTTGACGAAGCAGAGGTAAGTTTACAAGACGAGTTCATTGTCCAATGGATAAACTCAGAATGGTAAAGGTACAAGAAAAATCTTAATTGCAGCAGCATCAGATTCATGTAGACTCGGGAAACACACAAAATTAGTTTGTATGTAAATTATATATTAATTTAGTTCAAAACCAAATTAGTTATGTCTTAATTGGTGGGGCTAAGACTTCTGTGAAAGATCTTTTGAATAATATGCCTGTAACTGCCAGTTTGTGACCAGAAACGGCTTCTTGCCACGAGTCATCTCAGGCTGGCAAATCTGTCAGTTGAATCTGCTCTGATTAGCTGGCACAAAGACAGCGAGCCAATCAAAATCAATATAAGTCTGCCACTCGGTGAAAGGAAAAGGAAAGTTTTTATTGATTTAATTAGTTTAAATGACCTAAAAATGTTCACTTATTACCATTTTCAAAATTGTGCATGTCAAAGATCTTCATTAACAACTAATTTAAAGGACAGATCTGCCAATCTGAGGCTGGGTTTCACCACATTCAAAGCAGTTTGTATCACTGGGTAGCATAGTGGGTGGGCTGCCGCCTTACAGCACCCGGAGACCTGGGTTAAATCCTGACTATAGGTGCTGTCTGTACGGAGTTTGTTCGTGAGAGTTTTCTCCGGGTGCTCTGGTTTCCTCCCACATTTCAAAGACATGCAGATTTGTAGGTTAATTTGCTTTTGTAAATTGTTCCTAGTGTGTAGGATAGAACAAGTGTATGGATGATCACTGGTTGGCACAGACCTGGTGGGTCGAAAGGCCTGTTTCCACTCTGTGTCTCTAAACTAAACTAAAGTAAGCGCTGCAGTCTGCCATGCCTCAGGAAAGGCCTTGTGGTGCTCCATCCCCCTCACCTATCTTGCCTATCTTTGGCACACAGGGAGCCAGGTTCCCATTGAAAGAGCATTCTGGGAGAAAGAATGGAGCTCTAGGTGCAGCCATCTAGCACACATAGGAGTAAATTTGCCATAGTGGTGGGAGAGAGGCTGTGTTGAGGTCAAATGTGAGTCTCTGGCTCAAGTTCTCGGCGAGGAAGCTGAGGCCAGGAGGCTATCAGAGGCAGTTAGGTACTGTCTGCTCTGCTCTAGTGTGTGAGTTGTTTGTTTTTTAAATATCTCTCTCCTTGGTTCAGTTGCAGTGGTGATGGCAGATAAGTTGGTTCGTTGCTCCTCCTGCAGCATGTGGGAAGTCAGGGAAACTGCTGGTGTATAGAAAGAAACCGCAGATACTGGTTTAAACCGAAGATAGACACAAAATGCTGGAGTAACTCAGCAGCTGATGACTACACCTGTGGGTATTGTGTCCAGGTGCAGCTCCTTGTAGACCACGTTAGGGAACTGGAAGTGCAGCTGGATTTCCTCGGGACCATCCACGAGAATGAGAGCTTGGACAAGACGTATAGCAAGGTTATGATGCCCAAGGTCCAGGAAGAGAGAAGTGGGTGGCCACGAAGAAGGGAAATAGACAAGGAGTGCAGGTGACCATCCCCCTTCAAATGGGTACACCCTTTTGAGTACTGCCGGGAAGGGGTGACCTTTCAAGGTTGAGCAGCGGTACTGGGCAGGGATGTAGCACCGAGGCTGGCACTGAGGCTCAGCGGGGAAAGGTAACGTCAAGCACAGCCATAGTGGTAGGTGACCTTTTAGTTAGCGGTGCAGATAAATTGTGTGGCAGCAGTTGAACTCCAGGATGGTGTGCGCCCTGGTGCCAGGGTCCAGGGTGTCTTGGAGCTGCTGCATGACATTCTCGAAGGGAAGATGGACAGCTGGAAGTCATTGTGCATGTTGGCACAAATGACATAGGTCAGAAAAGGAAAGACGACACAAAATACTGGAGTAACTCAGCGGGTCAGGTAGCGTCTCTGGAAAGAAGGAATGGATGACGTTTCGGGTGGAGACCCTTCTTCAGACTGATGTTAGGGGAGGGGGCGGGGAAAAGATAGGATGTCGTCGGAGACAGGAAGACTAGTGGGAGAACTGGGAAGGGGGAGGGGATAGAGAGAGAAAGCAGGGAGGTTCTGCAATTCGAGTATAGGGAGTTAGGAAAAAAGATGAAAAGCAGATGAGATTACTACTCCAGTGTAGTAATCTCTTGATTGCTTCCAGTGCCATGTACTAGTGTGGGTAGAAACAGGAAGGTAAGGGGAGATGAATGTGTGGCTGATGAGTTGGAGCAGGGGGCAGGAATTTAGATTTCTGGACAGTTGAGATTTCATCTGAGGCAAAGGGATGAGTTGCACCTTAACTGGAGGGGGACCAATGTCCTAGCAGGCAGGTTTGTTAGTGCTACACTAGAAGGAATTTATAGAGTGCCTATGAGAATGCTTCTTAGAGCAGCTTGTAGTCAAACCTACTGGGGGGAAAAGCAATTCTGGATTTGGTATTGAGTAACGAATGAGATGTGATTAAGGAGCTTGAGGTAAATGAACCCCTTGGAGGTAGTGACCATAATATGATAAAATTCAACCTGCCATTTGAAAAGGGGAAGATGAAATTGATGTGTCGGTACGAATGTTGAGTAAAGGTAACGACAGAGGCATGAGGAGGGAGCTGGCTAAAGTTGATTGGAAAGGGATCCTAGTAGGAATAAACGTGGAGCAGCAATGGCAGGAGTTTCTGGGAATACTTGGAAAAGGTTGGGTCTTTTTATCCCAAAGAGGAAGAATGATTTTAAAGGGAGAATGAGGCAACTGTGGCTGACGAAGGGAAGTCAAAGACAGCATAAAACTAAAAGAAGGCACAATGTTGCAAAGATTAGTGGGAAGCTAGAGGATCGAGAAGCTTTTAAAAACCAACAGAGAATAACTAAAAATGCAATAAGAGGGAAAAGATGAAATCTGAAGGTAAGCTAGCTAATAATAAAAAAGAGGATAGCAAAGGTTTCTTCAGATGTGTAAAGAATAAGAGAAAGGCAAGAGTGGACCTTGGACTGCTGGAAAATTACGGTGGAGAAGTGATAATGAGGGATAAAGAAATTACAGATTGGGAGAATGGACTAAGAAGTGGCAGATGGAATACAGTGTGGCAAAGTGTGGAGTCGGGCATTTTGGTAGTTGGAATGAAGGTGTAAACTATTTTCTAAATGGAGAGAGGATTCAGAAATTACAAAGGGACTTGGGAGTGCTCGTGCAGGATTCCTAAATCCTGTTGAATCGATAGTAAGGAAGCCAAAGGCAACATTAGCATTTATTTTGAGAGGACTAGAGTATAAAATCGGGGATATAATGCTGAGGCTTTATGAGGCACTGGTCAGACCACATTTGGGTATTGTGAGCAGTTTTTGGCCCCATATCTGGGGATGGATGTGCTGGTGTTGAAGAGGGTCCAGAGGAGGTTGATCCCGGTTTGATTGTGTTTACATATGATGATTGTTTGATGGCACTGGGCCTGTACGTGCTGGTGTTTAGAAGAATGAGGGGGACCTCATTCAAAACTACCAAATAATGAAAAGCCTGGGTAGAGTAGATACGTGGAGGATATTTCCACTAGTGGGAGTCTAGGACCAGAGGGCATAGTCTCAGAATAATAGGATGCATCTTTAGAAAGGAGATGAGGATGAATTTCTTTAGTCAGAGGGTAGTGAATCTGTGGAATTCATTGCCACAGATGGCAATGGAGGCCGTCAGAGAGTAACAAATTCTTGATTAATAAAGGTGCTAAGAGTTATGGCGTGGAGGTAGCAGAATGGGGTTGAGAGGGAAGATTAAATCAGCCATGATTGAATGGCGGAATAGATGCTGGGCGGAATGGCCTACTTCTACTCTTATGACTGCTGAACGTAAACTAGTTGGCACAGGGGTGGGGTACTATACAGGACCAAGGCAGATGAATGGCTGGAAATCTTTATAGATGGTGATGAAACAAAGTTTAGTGGACCAGGAAAGCAGGGCATGAGGAAGGACTGTTGGGTTGAACTGTACTTATTTTAATGAGAGGCTTGACTGGTGAGGCAGATGAACTCCGGGTCAGATAGTTATGAGACGTTGTAGCCATTACAGAAATCTGGTTAAGAGATGGACGGGACTAGCAGCTTAATGTTCTAGGGAACAGATGCTTCAGGAGAGATAGAGGTAGGAGTAAAAGGAGTATTCTGAAGGATGAGATATCCATGCATTTAAATGGACAAGGGTTGACAAGGGATTGTTTTGTCATGGGAGATCGTGACTCATGATCGTGACTCTGCAGCAGCAATAACTTGGCATTTCCAGCTATTCAGAATGAAAGGGGTATGAGTGGATTATATCTTTGTAAAATTAAACAGAAGTTCAAGATACGTTCCCTGGTTAGCCTCCTCGATGATTCTCCGAATCATTCCGTCTACGCCGCATCTGTGCCCGGGATGAGGTGTTTCATACTAGGGCATCAGAGATGTCCTCATTCTTCAGGAAACGGGGTTCCCCTCTTCCATTATAAATGAGGCTCTCACTAGGGCCTCTTCTACATCCCGCAGTTCCGCTCTTGCTCCCCCTCCCCCATTCGTAACAAGGACAGAATTCCCCCTTGTTCTCACCTTCCATCCCATCAGCCAGCATATCCAACAAATCATCCTCCAACATTTCCAACACCTACAATGGGACCCCACTACTGGCCACATCTTCCCATCTTTTCCCCTTTCTGCGTTCTGCAGAGACCGTTCCCTCCGTAACTCCCTGGTCCACTCGTCCCTTCCTACCCAAACCACCCCATCCCCAGGCACTTTTCCCTGTAACCGCAGGAGATGCAACACCTGTCCCTTTACCTCCCCCTCAACTCCATCCAAGGTCCCAAACAGTCTTTCCAGGTGAGATAGAGGTTCACCTGCACCTCCTCCAACCTCATCTATTGTATCCGCTGCTCTAGATGTCAACTTCTTTACTTTGGCGAAACCAAATGCAGGCTCAGCGATCGTTTCGCTCAACACCTTAAACATTTTGTTCAAGATGGCCGCGCCGTTGTGTTTGGCTGCCTGCCACTGTATGTTTCTTTTTTTTTCCTAATCAGATGTGCAGCACTTTGGTCAACGTGGGTTGTTTTTAAATGTGCTATACAAATAAAATTGACTTGACTTGACTTGACTTCACTCAGTCCGCCTTAACCAACCCGATCTCCCGGTGGCTGAGCACTTCAACTCCCCCTCCCACTCCCAGTCTGACCTTTCTGTCATGGGCCTCCTCCAGTGCCATAGCGAGGCCGACCGGACATTGGAGGAACAGCACCTCATATTTCACTTGGGCAGCTTGCAGCCCAGCGGTATAAACATTGACTTCTCCAACTTTAGATAGTTCCTCTGTCCCTCTCTTCCCATCCCCCTTCCCAGTTCTCCCTCTATCTTCCTGTCTCCACCTATATCCTTCCTTTGTC
Organism: Rhinoraja longicauda; assembly: GCF_053455715.1. Lineage (NCBI taxonomy): Eukaryota > Metazoa > Chordata > Chondrichthyes > Rajiformes > Arhynchobatidae > Rhinoraja > Rhinoraja longicauda. The sequence goes on along the minus strand of NC_135987.1, from coordinate 22,857,219 downwards.
CCGCCCCCCTGACCTCAGTCTGAAGAAGGGTCTCGACCGAAACGTCACCCATTCCTTCTCTCCAGAGATGCTGCCTGACCTGCTGAGTTACTCCAGCATTTTGTGAAATAAATACCTCCGTATCATTCCAGTCAGAGACCTTTTATTTACATAGTAAATTTAACATGGAAAAATGTTTCAAAGCAAAATAATTAGTAACATTTGATGTCCAACCGGAAAGATAATTAGTAATGGGTGATTAAAATAAATGCTTTTTGACAAAGGTTTTAAAGAGATTCTTAACAGTAGAGTGGAATAGGTTTAAAAAGGGAACTATAATATTTAGCTTCTGAACAACTTATAACACGCCTACTAATTCCTGTTGCAAAACATACTTGGCTAATAAATTACGATTATGATTATCACTAATAATAGTGTAGGAAAATAATTGCAGATGCCGGTACAAATCGAAGGTATCACAAAAAGCTGGAGTAACTCAGCGGGTCAGGCAGCATCTCAGGAGAGAAGGAATGGGTGACGTTTCGGGTCGAGACCCATCTTCAGAATAATAATAGATTGCTGAGCAGCTGAATATAATTCACTTCAATTAAAACTCCTGTAGAGGCAATCTATCATGCAGTTTAGATTTTTAGTAACTATTCGCATTGACTTGCATCTTTTTGCCCAAAATGACACAGCATTATTGCTCACAGTCTTACGAATGTTTCCTGAATCTGATTGAGTTTTTTGAAGATGTGTCCAAAAAGGTTGATGAGGGCAGAGTGGTAGACGTCTATATGGATTTCAGGCATTCGACATGGTTGGCTGCTCTGGAAGGTTATATTGCATGGGATCCAAAGAGAGATAGCTGACTAGATAGATAATTGGCTTCATGGAAGAAACAGAGGGTGATGATGGAAGGTTATTTTTTGAGTTGGAGGCCAGTGACTAGTGGTGTGCCTCATGGTTCGGAGATGGGCCCGTGGCTGTTTGTCATCTAAAATTTGGATGAGAATGTTCAAGGCATGATTGACAAGTTTGCAGGTAACACAAAAGTGGGTGGTATTGTAGCAGGATCTTGAATGGTTGAGCAGGTGGCTGAGGAATAGTTGACAGAATTTAATCCGGAGAAGTACGAGGTGTTGCATTTTGTGAAGTCTAATCAGGGCATGACCTACACAGTGAGTGGCAGGGTACTGGGAAGTGTTATAGAGCAGAGGGATCTAGAAGTGCAGGTACATAGTTCCTTGAAAGTGGTGTCACAGGTGGATCGGGTGGCTAAGAATTGAATTTAATTTATTTGTCATTCAAAAACAAATTTGAACGAAATGTCGTTACCATACAGTCATAACAATGAAAAGCAAACAAACACACAATTACATAAATTTAACATAAACATCCATCACAGTGACTCTCCTCCAGGCACCTCCTCACTGTGATGGAAGGTAAAAAAAGTGTTATCTCTTCCTTGCTTCTTCTCCCGCGGTCAGGCAGTCAAACTGCTGCGTCAATGCGATTGAGGCTCCCGATATTGAAGCCCCTGCCGGGTGATGGAAGATCCCGCAACCGAGCTGCGCCAAGCGGTGAAAGGTCCTGCGAATGGGTGACGTTTCGGGTTGAGGTCCGTCCTGAAGAAGGGTCTCGAACCGAAACATCGGCCATTCCTTCTCTCCAGAGATGCTGCCTGTCCCGCTGAATTACTCAAGCATTTTGTGTCTACCTTAGTCTTGTAGAGGTGTCAAAGATCATGAGAGGAATAGATAAGGTAAATGCACAGTCTTTTACCCAGAATAAGGGAATCAAGAACCAGAGGACATGGGTTTACGGTGAGGGGAGAAACATTTAATAAGAATCTGTGGGGCAACTTTTACAGTAAGGGTGATCGGTATATGGACTGAACTGCCAGAGGAGGTAGTTGAGGCAGGTACTATCACAATGTTTTTGGACAGGGACATGGATAAGATACATTTAGGAAGATATGTGCTAGATGGGATAGGTGGCACATATGGTGGGTCAGATAGTGTAGAAGGGCATGTTGGTTGGTTGTGGGCAAGATGGCACAAAGGACCTGTTTCCACGGTGTATGACTCTATGACTTTGATCATGACTTTTATGTATGTCATTGCATGCGTTAATGCCTAAAATTATATGTTGTGCTAAATTTTGTTATGTTTTTATTAAAACAATTTTATCACAGGTCCGTAAAATTATTCGTGTATGCAAAGGTATTTTGGAATATCTTACGGTTGCTGAAGTTGTAGAAACAATGGAGGATTTGGTGACTTACACCAAAAACTTGGGTCCAGGTAAAGAGTTCTATTTCTTTGGATGTTTATAATGTAACAAAAGCAAACTGAGCTTCATTTCAACCACAGTTTTGCAGGGATTGTGTATTTTGATGAAATTATGGCTTCATGGAGAAAGGAGAAATATTGATGCTGGAGAAAAGTAATTCTTATTTTAACTTCCAGTTTACATTCCTATCTCCAGATGCATAAATATGCCGTGTGGATGGAGTTTAAGTGACCAGCAAATGTATTTAATGTTCTCTATAGATGGAAAGTTATTGGAGATGTACAACAGATGGGAAAGTAGGACATTTTGCCCGTTGAACTTGCTGAACTATTCATTGTGACCACAAATGATACTTGTCTCAACATGATGATCTCTCTTCACACTCACCCTCTCCTTAGCCGTACCCCTCCCCTCCCCTCCCCCCCCCCCCCCCCCCCCAATCCAGGCCCAAAGATGCTTCCATTGCTGAGTGAGAAGATTTCTCATTATCTCTATGCTAAATGTCTTGCTCCATATGCAGCAGCATAACTTGGCTGCAAACAAAGAACCCATAGATAACATAATAAACAGAAACGTTCAGTAAATTGAAAAAAACCCAGTATTAGTGCATAAATCGCGAAGTCCCTAGTGCAACCAAGAATTTGTAGTTTGCTGTTTTCTTGATGTCAAGAGCAAGATGGTTGCTGGGAAGACGCTGTTCCTGAATCTGGAGGTTATGCTTTTCATACTGCTATGCCACCTTCCCAATGGTAGGAGGGAAATCTGATGCTGGCTGCCTTTTTGAGACAGGGCCTCCTGTAGAGGGAGGTTAGTACCCGTGATGGACCAGGCCGTGTCCACCATATTTAGTAATCTCCTTCATTCCTGCGCATTCGATTTACTGAACCACACCACGATACAATCAGTTAACATGCTCACATGTAGAAATTCACCTTTCTCGGGCAAGTGTGTCTAGCTCAGTTAACTAACTTTATTAATGTGGACGTTGGGCCGAATGGCATTTTCCATGCTGTCTCACTATCAGCTTTGGCTCTGAGATTTAAGGTGAGAAGGGAAAGATTTAAAAGGGGCCTGAAGAGCAACCTTTCAACACAAAAGGTTGTGGGTATATGGAATGAGCAGATAGTAGAAGCTTTAGAGGCAGATAAAATGACAATGTTGAAAAGGAATTGACGAGGATGCGTGGATAGCAAAGGTTTAGAGGGAAATGCTCCAAACACAAGCAAATGGACCAGCTAGGGTAGACATCTTGGTTAGTATGGACGCATTGGGCCAAAGGTCGTTTCCATGCTGTATACCTATTGAGTCGAGTAGTAGTTCTACTCAATAACCAAAGTCTCTATTTTGCCCTGATTTATTTTCACCCACATGTTTAGACCGTAATGTTGTATCCTTAATGTTTTGAGGTGGTAATGGTTTATTCTTAATTGTTAACTGTATGTTTGTGTTGTCATTTGTGAGCGGAGCACCAAGACACATTCCTTGGATATGCACATACTTGGCCAATAAACTTATTCATTCATTCATTAGTATATGTATTAATTATCCCTTTCTTCCTTCATCGCACCATGAATTAAGGAATGACCAAAATGGCGAAAATGATTGATGAACGACAACAGGAACTAACTCATCAAGAGCACAGGGTAATGCTGGTGAATTCCATGAATACTGTGAAAGAACTTCTTCCTGTACTCATTTCAGGTAAATATCTTTTTCACATTTGGATAATAGCCTGCTGCCTGGAAATGTCTTTGAGTTGGTCTGTCCATCGATCTCCAGCAGTGTGAATAAAATTTGAAAATATATTTGATTTATTTTTTTGGTGCTATCCACCTCTCACTGCTTCATTAATTTCTTTTATCATTCTTCAAATCTAATCAAATTTGAGTGCATATAACGTGTCAATGTGATTTGCTTTTGCAATTAAATTGACCCTCTGAGTTGCTCCAGCACTCTCTTTCTTTGTAAACCAACATCTGCAGTTATTAGGACACAGAACAATGCAGCACAAAAACAGGCACTTCTGCCCACAATGTCTGTGCCAAACGTGATACCTCTTATCTACCTGAACATAATCTATAACTCTCCATTCCTGCATACCCACGTGCCTATCCAAAAGTCTCTTAAATCCCACTATTGATGCACAGATCCCTGCGGTATTCCACTGGTTATAGACCCCCAGCATAAATATTGTCCTTCTACCACAAACCTCTTGCTTCTATTAGTAAGCCAGTTCTGTATCCATATGACCAAGTCACAGGTAATACTGTAAGACACAGTATCCATATGACCAAGTCACAAGTAAGATACAAGCATCTTAATCTTCTGAATGAGTCTACAGTGGGCTGGTAGTAAGGTATCAAATACCTTACTAAGGTATGAAACTAATGTACCTTAGTAAGGTATCAAATACCTTAGTAAGGTATCAAATACCGTACTAAAATCCATGTAGACATGTAGTATCTGACTTTTTTTTCTTGCTCTGAATCAAATCTTTATTACTTTATTTCAATGATCCATTAATTTCTTGAGTTTTGGCAGTTAGCATGATTGTACTTGAAGGTACAATCAAGGTTCTAATGAATAGGATTATGTTTTTGAAGCACAAATAATGTGTGTATGCTTGTGGCTGTATATCTTGTTGAAATGCTTTAAATGTAACTTTAGAATATTTATGCTTTGCAGCCATAAAGATTTTTGTGACTACTAAACAATTCAAAAACCAGGGAATGGAAGAAGCTTTAAAGAACCGTAACTTCACTGTGGAAAAGATGAGTACTGAAATCAATGAGATAATTCGCGTGTTGCAGCTAACATCTTGGGATGAAGATGCTTGGGCCAGTAAGGTAAATTTGAACGTCGTGACAGGAAATAATGGAAGTGCTTTATAAGAAATAACTTGAGTGTTAAGGTGTTTATTTACTTTTCTATTGACCTATAATATGCTTTTGGATCTTACTCTTAATCGGGTAACGATTACTTGGTTCTGATAATATATATGTTCCTTCACTGGAGTGTTTGTATGTGTAGACCTTTTATATCACGTCTTATATTTTTCACCATTTCACTTTTCTAAAAAATCTTGGGTGAAGTGCCAGGTATATATTTTTTATTGGGCTACAAACAATAAGAACATGTGAAACTTACTTATTTACTTGTTACTGCAGAAAAGTACAATAGAATGCCAAGTCATCATAACGTGCGAGCATGTCTATTCAGGTGAAGTGCCTGTCCCAAGGCAGGATAGTATATACTTTCCCTTCTGATATCCATTGAACGTCTGGCCAAACAATTATGAATTTGCAACGACTATTAACTTTAGATGCAGCTTGATATACTTAGTATGTTTTTATATTGTTATAAATGTGTCAGTGGACAATAAATAGATTTATCATAGAGACCTTCCTGTAAATCTTCTGCCGCATTTTGTGGTCAAAATATTGCATGTTTCATAAATTTTATTTTATATTCATTTTCTTCTTTGATCATTACAAACATCTTATTTTTACCCTTTTCTTTGTTTCTTCTTCATTCTCCCTTGTAGAAGGTAAGCTCACTTTTGTTTTCTTTGCTTTTCTGCTGAAGCATGTACTGAAAGAATGCAAGTAACTGCCTTGTGTGTGGTGCAGTTTGCTTCACTTAATGTCATGGCCAGCAGATGCTGAACACAATACCTAAAATTTAAATCTGCTGTTAGGTTACATATCTGGAACTTTTTCAACTACAAACCATGATTTGACCATGCTTCTTAAAGCTTTGACATGATCTGGTTTTGGCATGATTCCTAAAATGCCACTCTTAAAGTTTTATTATAGCAAAAGTAGAGGAGAGGTGAACTTAAGGATCAGGCATGACCTCTTAATAGAATAATATTAAAAATAGTTTAACACTGCTCCTTATTGGTCAAATGCAGTGTCTGGTTACTGATCCATTGGGGACAGTATTCTCCTTATTTACTCTGTCAAAACCTTTGTTGATTTGAAATATCTCGATCAAATCTCTTAATTTCTCTGTTCTAAAGCGAACACCTGCCTTTTCAAATAGCTGAACCCTTTCATCTCTGCAACAATTCCCGTAAAGCTTCTCTGTACTCTCTCGTGGTAATAAATCCCCTTAAATGTGATTTACAAACAGTACTCTAACTGGGGTGTGATCAGTGTTTTATAGAATCCTCTAGTCTAATTCAACACTTGTAGGCTGCATCCATTAAAAAAACTTATTGTTTACACTTATTTTAAAGACGTATTTTAGCTTGTTTTTCAGTACCATGTGTTTTCACAGTCAGACTCTGTTTATATAGTCACTTTAAAATTGTCCTTTTGATTTATATTGTCTATCCCCATTCAGAGCAAAATATTTCATTCTGCACTTGTCTGTTAAATGTCATCTGCCATATGTCTGCTCATATTACCAGCCATTCTGTCCTTACAGATCAATTGCAATCCTTCTCATTGTCTGTCTCCTATCAAAAAAAAGTTCCATATGAACAGCAAAGGTTGTAATGGTGCGCTGTGTTACCCAGTGGCCTACCAGAAGGGTGGCTGTCCCAATAGCAAATCTCTCAAGTATCATCATTAGGCCTCGCTCCAGTTGGCTGCTATTGTTTTCTGACTCTTTGCTAGTTTTGTATCTGCTCAGCAAACTGCTTGAACCTCGGATTTGTCCTCAATTTTATTATACAGCATTTCATCAGGTGACTTGATAGCTTATTAATTCTTTATTTTGGAACCGAATATTGCAGTCGGAGCAAATATTTGTAGCCCATCTCTAATTGTCCTTGAGAAGATTGTCATGAAGCTTCTTAAGAGTCACACAGTATTGAAACAGGTCCGGCCCAACTTGTCTATGCCGTCAAATATGTCTCATCCATGCTAGTCCCATCTGCCTGCATTTGGCCCATATTCTTCTGAATCTTTTCTTTCCATGTACCTGTCCAAGTGTCTTTAAAGGTGGTTATTGTACCTGCCCCAACTACCTCCAAAGGCATCATCGCATTCCCTATAACCACCAGACACTGTGTGAGAAAGTTGCTCCTCAGGTTCCTATTAAATCTTTCCTCTCTCATCTTAGATTATTAAGGGGTTCGACACGTTAGAGGCAGGAAATGTTTCCAATGTTGGGGGAGTCCAGAACAAGGGGCCACAGTTTAAGAATAAGGGGTAGGCCATTTAGAACGGAGATGAGGAAAAACTTTTTCAGTCAGAGTTGTAAATCTGTGGAATTCTCTGCCTCAGAAGGCAGTGGAGGCCAATTCTCTGAATACATTCAAGAGAGAGCTAGATAGAGCTCTTAAGGATAGCGGAGTCAGAGAAGGCAGCAACGGGGTACTGATTGAGAATGATCAGCCATGATCACATTGAATGGTGGTGCTGGCTTGAAAGGCTGAATGGCCTACTTCTGCACCTATTGTCTATTAAATCTTTGTCCTCTGGTTCTTGATTCACTTACTCTGGGTAAAAGTATTTATGCATTCACCCTATCTATTCCCTTCATGATTTTATACACCTCTGTAAGATCATTCCACAGCCTCCTGTGCTCCAAAGGATAAAGTCTTGGCCTACCCAAACTTTCCCTAGAGCTCAGACCTTTGGGTCGTGGCAACATCCGTGTAAATCTTTTCTGCACTCTTTCCAGCTTAATAATATCCTGTAGCAGGATGACCCAAACTGAATACAGTACTCCAAATGTGGCCTCACCAATGTCTTGTACAACTGTAACATAACATCTCAACTTCTATACTCATTACCCTGACGGATGAAGGCCAATGTATCAAAAGCCTTTTTGACCACCCTAACTACCTGTGCTGCGACGTTCAGGGTACTCTGTACTTACACTCCTAGATCTCTGTGCTCTACCACGCTCCCCGGAGCTCTGCTATTCACTATGAAGATCCTGCCCTGGTTTGCCTTAGTTATTTTTATTTTAAAACCAATGTTGGCTTTAATTTAGGAACATTTTTCAAAATTAATTCTGTTTGAGATGAACATATTTAGACATTTATTTTGTCTCTATTTTTAAACTGACTGGGATTAATTTGGCTCATGTATCAATCTCCCCTCGGGTGAGGAGAAAGGTTGAAATCATGTAATTGTCTTTCCAACTTGTGGTAGAGCAAGATTTGAAAATTATGGTTCACAATTTCTCCCTTGTTTCCTCAATAATCTAGGAAGCATCCCATCCACACTGGGTAACATTACTACTTTAAGTGCAGTCAACTTTTTAAATGATTCTGGTTTACCTATTTTTTTAATCCTATCCAATCTCTCAACCACCTCTTCCATCACTGTAAATAACCGACAGTTAAAATATCTGATGCAGAGGATTCTTTCAGTTTCTCTGTCATGCCATCTCCATCAATCAAGGACAATTTTGGTTCCATTCTTCCATCGTCTACACTTTGATTGTTTTTAAGAACTGCTCTTTGTGCTGTAAATATTGCAGGTAGGATTAGGTTCATTGCTATGATCCAGTAATCAATTACAATTTTGTAGCCTTGACACATTGAAGTAGCATTTAAAACATTCTAAAGGAGAATATGATGGTGTAGTTATAAGTGAATTGATAAAAGATTCATGGAAAACTAAACAAAAATTCACACCTTTTTTTGTTTAGTCTGAGAAACAGAACTTGGACATATTGTGAATTTTACCTGAACAGCAAAGCTTTTAGATTAACATAGAGGTCCTGCTCAAGGGTTGATGTATTTTTTTTTTTTTTTAAAGGAAACACTGCTTGTGTGTGCTTCTAACATGAGGCTGTAGTAATTTGATCTTTTATATTCACAGTTCTAACTATGCATCCAGGAAGTGACTTGGACTGCATTAGTTTAGATAAATTTCTGGATAGAGGTAATGTCAATGAAAGTTTTTCTTCTTTCAATCTGGACACAGCCTATTAATTCATGCAATTCAGTGTATAATTTCCATTTACACTGAATAGTTTTTTTTTAATCCTTGCATTCCAGTTGAAAGTTTTTTTGAAAGCATATCAAATTATCAGCTTGTCTAAGAATCTCATTTATTACAATTTGGTTATAGTTTAACTTTGAATCAAAATACCAAATCTTAGTGCAATATCGTACTGATGTTGAGGAGGTATTTTTGTTGAATATGTTGAGTTCGCTTTCTTTCCTGCATTACAAAAAAACTAAAGGTTAGGATGAGTATTGAGGTAGACCTGCTCTGTAACCAGTTAAGAGTATAGCACAGTTTAATCCGCAGCTACACCACAGCAATTGTAACTCTGTTTTTTACTTGTCTAAAGCTGAGTACTGTGCATTTTTAAATTGGGGAATTAAAATAGTTATAAAAAAATGGCACACTTGTTATTGCTCGATTTTCACTGAGGACAATTTGCCATGAGTATCGCTCCACCCAGCCACTCGTAGTAAATTCCATTTGGTCCTAAGATTAAGGGCGGCACGGTGGCGCAGCGGTAGAGTTGCTGCCTTACAGCGAATGCAGCGCCAGAGACTCGGGTTCGATCCTGACTACGGGCGCCGTCTGTACAGAGTTTGTACGTTCTCCCCGTGATCTGCGTGGGTTTTCTCCGAGATCTTCGGTTTCCTCCCACACTCCAAAGACGTACAGGTATGTAGGTTGATTGACTGGGTAAATATAAAATTGTCCCTAGTGTGTGTAGGATGGTGTTAGTGTGCGGGGATCGCTGGGCGGTGCGGACTCGGTGTATCTCTAAATCTAAAAAAAAATAAAAATCTAGATTGATTAGTAGGACTAGATGTTACAATCCCTAAGGTTTGCACTACAATTGACTGGTGTTGTTCTTGGGGGTGACCACTAGGTGATGTTGCTACCATTCAGACACATCTTCAGTTGTGTACCTCAACGTCACTGGGTGTTTTGGCCTTTTATCACAAGACACCCTCAGTCGAGGCAGGCCCACCACAGGGTGATCAGCCCTGGGTGTGTGTCTTATGTTTAGCCTCTAGATGGTCACGTGGCAACCCAGACAGTATCTCTTCTTTTCAGCCACAGCCAGTGACTGCTCCGTTCGGCGGCATTTGCAAGTTCTTTGATTGCCCTCCTTTGGGCCTGCCCTCTGACTCCAACTTCCCTCAGGAGCCTTGCAATGGAACTGGCTACAAAGCCCCTGCAACCCACCTCCACTGGACACACTCTTACACTCCAACCTCGCTCCTCTGCCTCTATTGCAAGGTTGGAATATCTCAGCCTTTTCCTTTCAAATGCCTCGTCCACAGCCTCCTCCCAGGGCACTGTCAGCTCAATGATGTAAACACGCCGACAGGAGCTGGACCAGAGGACGAGGTCTGGTCGCAGGTTGGTAGCTGCGATTTCAACTGGGAAGGAAAGCCTCTGGCCTAGGTCAACCCGCATTTCCCAGTCTCTGGCTGCGCTCAGTGGGCATGAGTTGAGAGGCGAGGTGGTGGTCTTCCGTTTCTCTCCTTCCCGGATGAACGAATGGATTTGCGGGAATGTTAGCTGGGCATTGATAGGCATGGCGTTGGTGGTAACTCTCTTGCACTCGAGTGCAGCTGCCAAACACCTCAGCACCTGGTTGTGTCGCCAGGTGTATCTGCCTTGTGTTAGGCTGGTCTTACAACCGACCAGGATGTGCTTGAGGTTTGCTGGAACTGCACACAGGGGGCAGGCTGGATCCTCTCCCAGTCAAAGATTTAAGTTTATGGGAGAGGGAAGGACATCATATGTGGCTCTGATAATAAAGCTCAACATACTTGACTCCATGTTCCACAGCTCACTCCATGTGAACTTCCTCCTCTCAATGCCATCCCACCTCATCCAGCGGCCTTGCTTCGCTTGAGATATGGCTTTGGCACACCTGGCTGCTGCTTCTTGGCGGCGCACCTCCTCCACCACCAGGTGCCGACGTTCAGCTGGAGTAGCCTTTTGCCAGGTAGGTTTCATTGCTCCTAAGACAAAGCCCCCTCGACCTTGTTGGACATGGCCCACTATGTCCCGGTGTCGGAGGGCAGATTTTGCGTCCTGTACCACTGCTGCTGGAGTCCATTTCTTCCCTGTTGCTAGGGTTGGAGCCACACCTCTAACTATTGGGTCCCGGGATTCTGTTAGTGTCATGTCCAGTCTTGCTTTGGCGCATTTGAATTCCTCCACCAGGCTTGAGACTGGCAGTGAGAGGGCTCCATTCCCATAGAGTCCTATACTGTTGAGGCATCTCGGTAGCCCAAGCCACTTCCTCACTTGTGAGTTCACAAGTCTCTCCAGCTGGTTGATATGGGATAAAATTGTCCCTAGTGTGTGTAGGATAGTGTTAGTGTGCGGGGATCGCTGGGCGGCGCGGACTCGGTGTATCTCTAAATCTAAAAAATAATAAAAATCTATGAAGCAATTGGAAATGGTCAGTGCATTATTGTGCCAAGTGCTGGCTGGGAAATAAGCGACAATTATTAAACACATTAGTATTTGAGCTAAAAATGACAAGATTTTGCTTCCAACTGTCACATTAAAGTACTTTTTCTACTGCACCAGTGTCTGAATCATTCTTTTTGTTTACAACTATTATGTTGATTTGTAATGGAGCACCAATTTGCTACAAATGACACTGAAGGAAGTGTATAGAACATCAGAGTTGGTGTAGTTCCATCCAGAATATGCTATTTTTTTCAATTGGAGAAGAAGCACATGCTTTCCTGTGTTCCTTTGCTGCACCACATTATGCTTTAATTAAAAAGACACTTTTCAGATGATCACTGCTTGATTATCACAGCATCAATATGGTTGCGATGAATTAATTATGCTTTCACAAGATTATTTTGCATGCTTGACTGAAGAAGGTTATGCTTGAGAAAGACAGATGAGTATATAGGCCCTGTTTGTTTAATAACCAGGGGATGCAACTTGCCTGGAAAAAAAAGTTTCATTTCCTTTTACAGACAATGACAAAACAAAAACTTTGAAAGATCTGCCAAGAAATTAGTTTTGAAAAATTCTGAAATTGATTTTAAGGAGCTCTGAAATGTTTGTTTATTTTCTTATGTACTTCTTTCATTATTATCACTATTATCAAACAAGTTGCTTCTCAAAATATAAAATCCTTGTAAATTTGCTTTCCAAATGTATTTTATAAGTTTGCAATAACTTTTTATTTCACATCAAATTTAATCTTTTAATCAAATTACCACAGAGGCAATTTGTGAAAAATTCCATTTTGTAAAGTTTGTGCAATGAAATCAGACCAATAAATTATATACACATATGGTTCACATTTTAAAAAGTGCTCTGCCTAATTCTTTGTTGCTTTTTAAATTCTTTCATATGCAAGGGCATTGGTAATGTGAAGTAATTTGGTTCAATTGCCAAAAAATACTAAATCAACAGCATTAACAAATATAGTAATGTTTCAGGCTTGCATTGAAAATAAAAATATTATCCCAACCAACTCATCTCCAAACTTGTGGAAGTTGGAGTCAGTACTCCCCTCTACAACTGAATTTGACTTCCTGACCAACAGACCACAATCTGTGAGGATAGGTGATAAATCCTCCTCCACGATTATCCTCAAGACAGGTGCCCAGCAGGGATGCATTTTCCGCTCCCAATTATATTCCTTATATGCACATGACTGTGCAGCCAAATACCAATCCAACATAATTTACAAGTTCGAAGACGACACTGTCATGGTGGGCCGGATGTCAAATAATGACAAGACAGAGAACAGTAAGGAGATTGGAAACCTGGTGCCAAGACAACAAGCTCTCCCTCAATGTCAGCAAGACGAAGGAGATTGTGACTGACTTCAGGAAGCAAAGCAGTACATTAATGGCTCCGAAGTAGAGATGGTTGATAGCTTTAAGTTCTTAGGAATAAACTAGACCAAGTTGGGCCCAAACCTCCTGTATTGGTGCAGCACCCTCCCCTCCCCCACCCCTCCCCTACTTTCTCCCCTTTCTGCCCTTCCCCCCCTCCCCTCCCCCATGTAGATGATGCTCAGCGTGGCTGAAGGGCCTGTTTCCACGCTGTATCACTATGACTCTGAGTATGACTTAATTGTGAGTTAGAATTAAGTGGTAATGTTAATGAATAATGTACCAGGTCATGCTGAATCTGGCCTGGCACCTGGAATCAATGCTCTCATCTGTGCTGATTGGAGAGCCTACGACGATGATCCCATATGTTTACAGTGATGATCCCATGTGTTTGGAAGTAAGACAGCAAACATCTTCATGGCTTTTGAGTCTGAAATTACTTACTGCTGAGATCCTGCTACCTGTGCTTTGCCTGGATAAAGCTGTGGAGCAGTTCAATGGGTAATAAATGCTTTTGACATTTAGAGACATTAATAAGGATTTGAAAAGGGAACTCAAGGTGAAGGAACCATTAGGAGGTAGTAACCATAATATGATAAGTTTTAATCTGCAATTTGGGAGGGAGAAGGTAAAATCAGAAGTGTCAGTATTGCAGTTGAACAAAAGGGACTATAGAGGCATGAGGGAGGAGCAGGCCAAAGTTGACTGGAAAGGGACCCTAGCAAGGATGACAGTGGAACAGCAATGGCAGGAATTTCTGGGAATAATCCAGAAGATGCAGGATCATTTCATTCCAAAGAGGAGGAAAGAGTCTAAGGGGAGTTAAGAGGCAACCGTGGCTGACAAGGGAAGTCAAGGACAGTATATATAAAACTAAAAAACAGTATAAAACCAAAGGGGCCACAGTCTAAGAATAAAGGGGAGACAATTTAAAACTGAGATGAGAAACTTTTTCACCCAGAAAGTTGTGAATTCGTGGAATTCTCTGCTGCAGAAGGCAGTAGAGGCCTATTCGCTGGATGAATTTAAAAGAGTTAGATGGAGCTCTGGGGCTAGCGTAGTCGAGGGATATAGGGAGAAGGCAGGCATGGGTTACTGATTGTGGATGATCACAATGAATGGTGGTGCTGGCTCGAAGGGCCAAATGGCCTCCTCCTGCACCTATTTTCTATGTTTCTAGAAGACGTAGCAAAGATGGGCGGGAAGCCAGAGGATTGGGAAACTTTTAAAGAACAACAGAAGGTAACTAAAAAGGCAATATGGGGAGAAAAGATGAAATACGAAGGTATACCAGCCAAGAATATAAAGCAGAATAGTAAAAGCTTCTTTAGGTATGTGAAAAGGAAAAAATCAGTTTTGACAAATGTGGGTCCCTTGAAGACAGAAACAGGTCAATTTATTATGGGGAACAAGGAAATGGCAGACGAGTTGAACAGGTACTTTGGTTCTGTCTTCACTAAGGAAGATACAAACAATCTCCCAGATGTACTAGGGGACAGAGGATCTAGGGTGACGGAAGAACTTTAGTCAGGAAATGGTGTTGGGTAGACTGATGGGACTGAAGGCTGATAAATTCCCAGGGCCTGATGGCCTGCATCCCAGGGTACTCGAGGAGGTGGCTCTAGAAATTGTGGATGCATTGGTGATCATTTTCCAATGTTCTATAGATTCAGGATCAGTTCCTGTGGATGGGAGGGTAGCTACTGTTTATTGTACTTTTTTAAGAAAGGAGGGAGAGAGAAAGCAGGGAATTATAGACCAGTTAGCCTGACATCTGTGATGGGGAAGATGCTGGAGTCAATTAGTAAAGATGTAATCGCGGCGCATTTGGATAGGAACAGGATGGATGGATCCAAGTCAGCATGGATTTACGAAGGGGAAATCTTGCTTGACTAATCTTCTGGAATGTTTTGAGGATGTAACAAGTAAAATGGATAAGGGAGAGCCAGTGGATGTAGTGTATCTGGACTTTCAGAAAGCCTTTGATTAGGTCCCACACAGGAAATTAGTGGGCAAAATAATTGGTTGGCAAACAGGAAACAAAGAGTAGGAATTAATGGGTCCCTTTCAGAATGGCAGATAGTGACAAATGGGGTGCCGCTAGGCTTGGTGCTGGGACTGCAGCTATTTACAATATATATATATATTTGATTTAGATGAAGGAATTAAAAGTAACATTAACAAATTTGCAGATGACACAAAGTTGGGTGGCAGTGTGAACTGAGGAGATTGCTATGAGGATGCAGGGTGATGAGGATAGGTTGGGTGTGGGCAGATGCATGGCAAATGCAGTATAATGTGGATAAATGTGAGGTCATCTACTTTAGTGGCAAGAACAAGAAGGCAGATTATTATCAGTCTGAAGAAGGGTCTCGACCCAAAACGTCACCCATTCCTTCTCTCCAGCGATGCTGGCCTGACCCTCTGAGTGACTCCAGCATTTTGTGTCTACCTTCGATTTAAACAAGCATCTGCAGTTTTTTTTCCTATTATCTGAAAGTTGTCAGATTCAGAAAAGGGGAGGTGCAACGAAACCTGGGTGTCCTTGTACATCAGTCACTGAAAGTAAGCATGCAGGTACAGCAGGCAGTGAAGAAAGCTAATGGCATGTTGGCCTTCATCACGAGTGGATTTTATAGGAGCAAAGAGGTCCTTCTACAGTTGGTCAGGGCCCTTTTGAGACCACACCTAGTTTTGTGTGCAGTTTTGGTCTCCTAATTTGAGGAAGGAGATTGTTGCTATTGAGAGAGTGCAGCGTAGGTTCACGAGGTTAATTCCCGGGTTGGCGGAACTGTCATATGATGAAAGAAAGGAACGACTGGGTGTGTATTCACTGGAATTTAGATGGATGAGAGGGGATCTTATAGAAACGTATAAAATCATTAAGTGATTGGACACGCTAGATGCAGGAAACATGTTCCCGGTGTTGCGTGAGTCCAGAACCTGTGGCTACAGTTTAAGAATAAGGGGTAAACCATTTAGAACGGAGACGAGGAAAAACATTTTCACCCAGAGAGTTGTGAATTCTCTGCCTCAGAAGGCAGTGGAGGCCGATTGACTGATGCATTCAAAAGAGAGTTTGATAGAGCTCTTAGGGCTAGCAGAATCAAAGGATATGGGGAGAAGGCAGGAACGGGGTACTGATTGTGGATGATCAGCCATGATCGCATTGAATGGCAGTGCTGGCTCGAAGGCTCGATGGCCTAATCTGCACCTATTTTCTATGTATTAAAAAAATTGATATAAAAATAATAAATATACAATACAATATTTAAAAATCAGTTACATTCAAATAACAGCTTTCACTAACTAAATCGACTTTTCATGGATTTGTGAGCTAAAGAAAAAGTTATGATGAACGTAGTTATGTATTGCATTTCCCCATAAGCGAAATTAAAAAAACAGCTAACAGCACATCTTCATAAACTATGTAATGCTAATCGGTACATAGTCCTATTATTTTAGTGGAAGGTGTTCTGAATTGACAATAATCAGAAAAATGTTAGAAGTTTTTATTTGCGTGCAACTATTTATTTTGAGGCAATCATTGGCGTTTTTAACTTCCATAATGAGGAATCATTTGTCAAAGACTTGCCTTTCTGTTACAAATGTTATTTTTCACTTGAAGGTAGAAGTGAATCCAAATGTTCAGACATTGAAAATTTCTAATGTAATCAGCCAGACGGGGACAAAAAACAATGTGTTAAGTTTGTTTTCCTAACATTAGTGAGGACTTAATTTTCAATTTGAGTGCAGTCCTTCTTCTGTTCTTGAACTTTCAATTGATAGCATATTCTTGACTGATGTCTATTTGAACAGGACACTGAGACCATGAGAAGAGCTCTAGCTATGATCGACTCAAAGACAAACCAGGCTAAAAACTGGCTAAGAGATCCTAATGCACCTCCAGGTAATAATAATAATTGGTGGTACTAAAAATTTTCAAGTATTTCAGTTGTCTAACATACTGAAATAATATTTTACCAATTTTTTTTATTGGCTCTTTGGATGTATTTATTGAGTATTGAAATTTATTGAGTATTGAAAGGCTTATCTGATCTGCTGTGTGATTTAGGTGATGCTGGAGAGCAAGCCATCAAACAAATATTGGATGAAGCTGGTAAAGTTGGTGAACTGTGTGCAGGCAAGGAGAGGAGGGAAATTCTGGGCACCAGCAGGGCTCTGGCTCAGATGACTGACCAAGTATCTGAACTTCGAGCTAGGTAACATGAATGAGATACTTCAAAACTTGACTGTTGAAATAATTAATCAATTTTACTTTATATGGTACAGTGCTATTGTATATTTGAAGTACAAAGGCAATTCATTTCTTTTCTTGCCTTCCATCACAGTGAGGGGGTGTCTGGAGGAGTCACTGTGATGGATGTTTGTGTTAAAATTGTGTGTCTTGTGTCTTTTACTCTGTACTGTTGTGGCTGCGTGGCAAATGATTTTCGTTCAATTCATTTTGAATTTGTTCTTGCGATAATTCCATGTTGTAATAGGAAGAAATAATCAACGTGGTCAGAAAAAAAGGAATAATTACAGTAATAAGCTGCACAGAAAAAGTGCCCTGCAAACCACATATAGTTTAAATTTGTGTTCTGTATATAAGAGCGCTGATAACGTTGGGTGTAATTTTTAACTCTAGAGGTCAAGGTACCACACCTATTGCCATGCAGAAATCACAGCAAGTATCCCAAGGGCTGGATATGTTAACAGCAAAAGTGGAAAATGCAGCCAGGAAGCTGGAAGCCATGACTAATTCAAAGCAGGCCATTGCCAAGAAAATTGATGCCGCTCAGGTAATATTCTTAAATTCTTGGATTCTGCTTCATCTGAAAGTTCATATGCAGATAAAGATGTTTTAAAGCTGAGTATTGCAATCTTGCAATGCCAGATATGCAGGTTAAAATTAATCTATGTTTTTTGAATTTGTGACTTGCTAATATTTCTAGAATTTTATCTGTTTTCCCATTTTACTGCTGTGTAAAGCTGAGGACCTGCTACAAATCTAAGCCAAGGGTCTGAAGAAGGGTCTCGACCCGAAAAGTCAACCATTCCTTCTCTCCTGAGATGCTGCCTGACCTGCTGAGTTACTCCAGCATTTTGTGAATAAATACCTTCGATTTGTACCAGCATCTGCAGTTATTTTCTTACACTAAGCCAAGGGGCAATTGCTTATTTGCAAATCTTGATGTCACTTACTGTAGTAACAGCCAGTGGATGCAACAGAGATCCATGAAAGTGTTTGTTCATTCATTCTTTCCCAAATTTGCGGTAGCATCGTTGACAGCTATACAACAGGTCATTATTTAACACTGGTATTGAACCACGTTGAAGAACAGTCAGTCAGCTCACTGGTTGTCGTGTTCAAATCAAGAAAAGATCTGCAAAGTAACGCAAAGTTACTGCCAACATTTTCAGGCATGTTTTGGATCCTTACAGGTCAGCAACCCTTGGCAGAGATCTTTCCAGGATTGACTCTGTTCTACCATACTCACATTTAGATCGAAGAGTGCATCCATGTATGAAAAGATTGTGTAGTTCCATGAAAATTAATTTTTGCATCATATAATTTATTCAAAAAAACGATGTGCTGGAGGAACCTAGTGGGACATGCAGCATCTGGGGAGGGAATGGAAATAATGTAGAAAAGTCCAGACTTGAAATGTCATCTGTCAACTTCCCTGCTTGAACCGCTGAGATGCTCCAGCAGAGAAGGAGCAAAGGCCATTATTTCAATAGATCTGGCCCATGTGTATTTTCCTTGGGGAGTTGATTGAACGTAGAGCATAGAACAGTAGCATTGGAACAGGCTCTTCGGCCCACGATATCTGTACCAAACATGATGCCAGGTTAACCTAATCTCCTCTGCCTGCATGTGATCCATATCCTTCCTTTTCCTGCACCATTATCCTATGTGCCTCCACCACTGCCCTTAGCAACGTTTTTCAGGCATCCGCCACCTTCTGTGTAAAGAAAAAAAAATTGCCCATCACATCTTTAAACATGGAATTCATTATCATTGGAATGCGTTGGTTGTGAAGGCCAAGTCTTCGGGTATTTTTAAAATGGAGATTGGCTTGTATTTGATTAGTAAGGGTATTAAAGGTTACGGCAAGACGGCAGGGAATGGGGCTAAGAGGGAAAGATAGATCAGCCATGATTGAATGGCGGAGTAGGCTCTATGGGCCGAATGGCATACTTCTGCTCCTATGACTTTGCCCCACTCATCTTAAAGCTATGGTTTCTTGTCTTTTTTATTTCCACCCTGGGAAGAAGGTTATGATAGGTAACCCTATCATAGCCCCTCATAATTTTATATACACCTGTCAGGTCTCCCTGCAACCTAAGCAGGACAATAAACAAGAATACCGAAGGGTTAGGACAGAAGAGTCCATGGTTGCACTTAAAAATGATTTACTTGCACAAAACTGGGAATTAATATATAAAGAAAATGACGAATTTTTAAGAATATTTAAAATACTATATGATAAAAATTGTCCAATGAAACAATATTGTAGAGAAATAAAGTATAAAGATAATCATTGGATGTCAAAAGGATTGCTAAATGCCTGCAAAAAGAAAAACACACTATACAGAGAATTCATTAAACATAGAACTATAGAAGCAGAAAATAAATATAAGAAATATAAAAACAAGTTAACTAATATGAGAAATTGTAAGAAAGAATATTATAATAAACTATTAGAAAACAATAAACACAACATTAGGGGTATATGGAATATATTAAACAGCATAATTAGAAATAACTCTAGACAGATTAATTACCCGCAGTATTTTATAGAAAATGATAAGACAATAAATAACATGGATGACGTGGTTAATAAATTTAATAATTTTTTTGTAAGTGTTGGACCTAATTTAGCAGAAAAAATCCCAGATCCGGTGACATCTAATGATAATCTTATAGAAACGAATCCAAGTACAATGTTTCTTAAACCGGTAGAAGAAATGGAGATTGTAGATATTGTTAATAAATGCAAGAATAAAACATCCACTGATTATAATGAGACAGATATGAAAATAGTAAAAAAGGTAATTGATGGGATTTCTAAACCACTAACACACATTTTTAACTTATCATTACAAACCGGTCAATTTCCCAATAATATGAAAATAGCTAAAGTTATTCCGCTGTATAAAACTGGAGATAAACACCACCTCACAAATTACAGACCTGTTTCTCTCCTCCCACAGTTCTCTAAAATTCTGGAAAAACTTTTCGTCAACAGATTAGACAATTTCATAGATAAGCACAATTTACTCTCTAATAGTCAATATGGATTCAGAAGTAACCGGTCAACATCACTAGCTTTAACTGAACTCATTGAACAAATCACAAATTCTATAGATAAAAAGAAATATGCTGTTGGGGTATTCATTGATCTAAAAAAAGCATTCGATACAATAAATCATGAAATATTAATCAATAAATTGGAACTATATGGGATTAGGGGGTTGGCTTTAGAGTGGGTTAGAAGTTATTTAAAGAACAGGAAACAATTCGTGAAGATGGGAGAATATCAGTCTGGATGTTTGGACATTGTGTGTGGAGTCCCCCAGGGGTCAGTGTTGGGTCCTAAACTCTTCATCATCTACATCAATGATATATGTAAATTATCAAAAATATTGAAATTCATCCTATTTGCTGATGACACTAACATTCTTGGTTCTGGTGAAAATTTACAGCAACTTTTGGACAGTGTCACCTCAGAATTTTGCAAAATTAAAAAATGGTTTGACATTAACAAATTATCACTAAACTTGAGCAAAACAAAAATTATGATATTTGGGAACAGTAAAATAAACAATCAAGCACAGGTACAGATAGAGGGTGTTAACATAGAAAGAGTAAATGAAACTAAATTCCTTGGGGTGATAATAGATGAAAAAATTTGCTGGAAATCTCACATTGAACATATCCACAGTAAAGTATCTAGAAGCATTTCAGTTCTGGCCAAAGCAAAACATTTCCTAGATAACAAATCACTTCGCATTCTGTTCTGTTCACTAGTTTCACCTTATTTAAGTTACTGTATAGAGGTGTGGGGAAGTACATATATAAGTTCACTACAACCACTATTCATACTGCAAAAAAGAGCCATTAGAATAATTCATAATGTCGGTTTTTGTGAACACACCAACTCATTATTTATAAAGTCTAAAATAATCAAATTTTATGACATTGTGGAATATCAAACAGCTCAATTCATGTACAAAGTGAGAAACAATTTGCTACCAAGTAACTTACAGGAAATGTTTTATGAAAGAGAGGGGGGGTATAATTTAAGGGGAACATTAAATTTCAAGATTCGCAATACTCGAACAACAATGAAAAGATTTTCTATATCAATCAGTGGAGTAAAGCTATGGAACAGAATGAATGCGGAATTAAAACAATGTTCAAACATCATCCAGTTTAAAAACAAATATAAACACATGATTTTTTCTAGGTACAGTGAGGAGGGGGATTAACAGTCACCAGGGGTCTACATATAATAACACATCATTATTTAAATAAGTATATCTATATGAACATATAAGGGTGTATGAGTATTTTTGTATTAATATCTGATACTTGATAAATATTGATTAGGGAATGGGGGTAGGATTAAATAAGTTCACACTTCTTCCTACTCCTTTTCGCACATGTTAAGTAATGGATGAAATTCCTTGTATTTCTTCTGTTTTTTTGTTTATTTTGTTTTTTTAATTGATGTCTTTTAACATGTTCGAAATGAAATGAAATGAAACCTCTGATGTTCACAAATTGCCTGTTGATGATTTAAGAAATAGTGAAATGGTTAATTATTTCCATGAGAATTGTTAGAATTTAAAAATCAGAGCATGTATGAACAAAATAGGAGCAGGATTATGTGCAATGGGATTATCAAAGAAGAGTGGTAATATTAAAATGTGTAACATTTTTCTTGAACTTATTTATTACATAGTCCAATATGGCTTTGCTTTTTATTTAGAGTTGGCTGGCTGATCCGCATGGAGCTCCAGAAGGAGAAGAGCATATTCGTGGTATTTTAAAAGAAGCTAAAAAAATTGCAGATCTTTGTGAAGATCCAAAAGAACGTGATGACATACTGCGCTCAATGAATGAAATAGGAGCACTGACTGCAAAGCTATCTGACTTGAGAAGACAGTATGTATTAAAAAATTGCTGACTACACTATACAGGATTTCTTGTTCAAACTCAAATTTATCAAGTCTTACCCATTTAGAATGAAACATTCACTCTGGGTTATAAACTGTCTGTGTTGCCCTAATTAGCCTTAAATATCCACACAGTTCCATAAAGTGATTGTAAAGAATTTAAAATTAATTTCACTCATTAATCCTTAAATGCACTTTACATCCAGAGCTTGAACAATTTTTTTTTAAATTACTCCTTCTGATTTTGTATTATGAATTTGTGACCATGACTTTTTGTGCTTTCCAGAGGAAAAGGTGACACTCCTGAAGCCCGTGCTTTGTCCAAGCAAATTGCAACCACATTGCAGAACCTGCAGACGAAAACAAATCGTGCAGTGGCCAATAGTCGGCCTGTAAAAGCAGCAGTGAATTTGGAGGGGAAAATTGAGCAAGCCCAGCGCTGGATAGATAATCCGACGATGGATGACCGTGGCGTGGGTGAGTATTCAGATGGTGATATCTCATTTTTAGGCGGCTGCACTAAGATATCTTACTTCATGTTATGTGGCAAATTATTTAATAGGAGGAAAAATATTTATCTCTTAATCTCGTGTTTTCATTGCACAGGTGATCCCAAGTAACAGCTGTTTAAGGTTACAGAAGTTTGCCTTAGAGAATTCACAAATTACTGTTCAAAAATGAGAGGTACAGAATAGTAATTCAATCTCGTGGAATTTATGGGGGAAAAAATCAATATATCAAAATAAAATAATTTTTTTCGATTCTCATTTCTTGACACATGCGCAGTTGACAGCTTTGCATTACGGAAAATCATGACAGTTTTTGCCATTTTCTAGAAACGCAACCTCCCCCCACAAGGTAGGGGTGCCTGAACACAAATTTTTAAATGTCTATAATTCACGGAAATAAAAACATGGTAACTGCTGTAATCAAATGTAAACTCATCTGAATTTATACAGTGTCCTCCATAATGTTTGGGACAAAGACCCATCATTTATTTATTTGCCTCTGTACCTCACAATTTGAGATTTGTAATAGAAAAAAAATCACATGTGGTTAAAGTGCGAATTGTCAGATTTTAAAAAAGACCCTTTTTATACATTTTGATTTTACCATGTAGAAATTACAGCTGTGTTTATACAGAAACCCCTCATTTCAGGGCACTATAATGTTTGGGATACATGGCTTCACAGGTGTTTGTAATTGCTCAGGTGTGTTTGAATGCCTCCTTAATGCAGGTATAAGAGAGCTCTCCGCACCTAGTCTTTCCTCCAGTCTTTCCATCACCTTTGGAAACTTTTATTGCTGTTTATCAACATGAGGACCAAAGCTGTGCCAATAAAAGTCAAAGAAACCATTATGAGATTGAGAAACAAGAATAAAACTGTTAGGGACATCAGCCAAATCTTAGGCTTACCAAAATCAACTGTTTGGAACATCATTAAGAAGAAAGAGAGCGCTGGTGAGCTTACTAATCACAAAGGGACTGGCAGGCCAAGGAAGACCTCCACAGCTGATGACAGAAGAATCCTCTCGATAATAAAGACAAATCCTCAAACACCTGTCTGACATATCGGAAACAATCTTCAGGAGTCGGGTGTGGATTTGTCAATGACCACTGTCCACAGAAGACTTCATGAACAGAAATACAGAGGCTGCACTGCAAGATGCAAACCACTGGTAAGCCGCAAAAATAGGATGGCCAGGTTACAGTTTGCCAAGAAGTACTTAAAAGTGGAACCACAGTTCTGGAAAAAGGTCTTGTGGACAGATGAGACGAAGATTAACTTGTATCAGAGTGATGACAAGAGCAAAGTATGGAGGAGAGAAAACTGCCCAAGATCCAAAGCTTACTACCTCATCTGTAAAACACGGTGGTGGGGGTGTTATGGTCTGGGCATGTATGGCTGCTGAAGGTACTGGCTCACTTAACTTCATTGATGATACAACTGCTGATGGTAGTAGTATAATGAATTCTGATGTGCATCGACACATCCTATCTGCTCAAGTTCAAACAAATGTCTCAAAACTCATTGGCCGGCGGTTCATTCCACAGCAAGACAATAGACAATATGTGCAGGAGTAGGCCATTCGACTCTTCGAGGTAGCACCTCCATTCAATGTGATCATGGCTGATCATTCACAATCAGTACCCCGTTCCTGCCTTCTCCCCATACCTCCTGACTCCGCGATCTTTAAGAGCTCCATCTAGCTCTCTCTTGAAAGCATCCAGAGAATTGGCCTCCACTGCCTTCTGAGGCAGAGAATTGCACAGATTTACAACTCCCTGACTGAAAAAGTTTTTCCTCATGTTTGTTCGAAATGGCCCACCCCTTATTCTGAAACTATGGCCCCTGGTTCAGGACTCCCCCAACATTGGGAACATGTTTCCTGCCTCTAACGTATCCAATCCCTTAATAATCTTATATGTTTCAATAAGGTCCCCTCTCATCCTTCTAAATTCCCAAACATACTGTTAAAGCAACAAAAGAGTTTTTCAAAGCTAAAAAATGGTCAATTCTTGGGTGGCCGAGTCAATCACCCAATCTGAACCCAATTGAGCATACTTTTTATATGCTGAAGAGAAAACTAAAGGGGACAGGTAGTGTCCCCTTCAGAATGGCAGGCAGTGGCAAGTGGAGTGCCGCAAGGTTCGGCGCAACTATTTACAATATATATTAATGATTTGGATGATGGTGATGGAATTAGAAGTAACACTAGGAGGTTTGCTGATGACACAAAGCTGGGTGGCAGTGTGAACGGCAAAAAAGATGTTAGGAGGTTGCAGGATGACTTGGACAGGTTGA
This sequence comes from Rhinoraja longicauda, assembly GCF_053455715.1. Classification (NCBI taxonomy): domain Eukaryota; kingdom Metazoa; phylum Chordata; class Chondrichthyes; order Rajiformes; family Arhynchobatidae; genus Rhinoraja; species Rhinoraja longicauda. The sequence goes on along the minus strand of NC_135987.1, from coordinate 22,832,184 downwards.
GTGAGTGGGCAGATGCAGTATTATGTAGATAAATGCAAGTTCAAAGTTCACGTTCAAAGTTCAAAAACACTTTATTTGTCCAGGTGGTGCAATTTACAAAGTCTAGTACAAAAACTATTTTTTGGGGGGGGGTGGATTAGCAGGGGTGGTTGGGAGTTGAGGAGCTGAACAACCTTGGGGACAAAGGATGCCCTTCTCCTTCTTACAGCCTGGGTAGGAAGTCGTCCTGAGGGGAGCCACTCAAACGCAGAGAACAGGACGTGTGAGGGGTCCTGTAAAATCCTGCCAGCTGACCTTGGCATCTGCTGGTCGCATAGGGTAGAGAGAGAGGGCTCTGACAGGTAGTCCAATACTTTTGGAACAGACTTTAGCTGCACTCTGCAGGTGGTTTCTGTTCTGAAGGCTGATGGAGTGGAACCAGCAGGTGAAGGAGAACGTGATGACGCTCTCAATGAAGGAGTAGTAAAACGTTATGAGGATGTCCTTGCTGACCCCAAAGGAGTTGAGCTTCCTCAGGAGATACTACCGCTGCTGGCATTTCCTGAGGATACCCTCTGTGTTGGAGACAAATTTCAGCAGGTTGTCTAAGACTGTGCCCAGGTACTTGAATTCCTCAATAATCTCCACAGGCTTCCCGTGGATAGTGGTGATGACTGCCACAGCCAATTCCCTCTGCTTATTGGAGAAGGTCACTACCATCTCCTTGGTTTTGTTTGCATTTAGTTCAAGACAGGAGGTTATCCACTTTGGCAGTAAAAACAAGGAGGCAGATTATTTTCTCAATGGTTTCAGATTAGGTAAAGGGGAAGTGCAACGGGACCTGGGGGTCCTTGTATAACCAGTCACTGAAAGTAAGCGTGCAGGTACAGCAGGCAGTGAAGAAAGCTAATGGCATGTTGGCCTTCATGACGAGAGGATTTGAGAATAGGAGCAAAGAGGTCCTTCTGCAGTTTACAGGGCCCTGGTGAGACCATATCTGGAGTATTGTGTGCAGGTTTGGTCTTTTGAGGAAGGACGTCCTTCCTATTGAGGCAGTGCAGTGCAGTGTAGGTTCACGAGGTTAATCTCTGGGATGGCGGGACTGTCATAGGAGGAAAGATTGGAAAGACTAGGCTTGTATTCACTGGAGTTTAGAAGGATGAGAGGGGATCTTATAGAGACGTATAAAATTATAAAAGGACTGGACAAGCTAGATGCAGGAAAAAAGTTCCCAATGTTGGGGGAGTTCAGAACCAGGGGCCACAGTCTAAGAATAAAGGGGAGGCCATTTAAAACCGAGGTGAGAAGAAACTTTATCGGCCAGAGAGTTGTGAATTTGTGGAATTCTCTGCCACAGAAGGCAGTGGAGGTCAATTCACTGGATGAATTTAAAAGAGAGTTAAGGGCCTGTCCCACTTAGGTGATTTTTTAGATGATTGCTGGCGACTGTCAAAGTTGTAGCAGATCACCGAAAAAATTAGACCTACGACAATGTCCATGACAATGACCACGACAATGCCCGCGACAAGCTAAGACAACCTACCACATAGGCGACGGCAAGCTGACGACAACCGGCGACTCAGTCTTCGCTACCCAGGATGTCCACTACGACAGGGACCACGGCAAGCAAGACAACCAATGAAAACCTGCACTTATGTGGAGGTGTCACAAGCACAACTCACACGTGAACAAACCGACAGCAAGGTCCGTCCATTGAAATTTCTAGGTATATTTTGCATTCGTGTGAAGTGTCCGTTTAAAAAAAAAAGACTTTGGCATGCAGTTATCCATCTTTCATAGGAATATATTGTTTTTGAATAACGTTGATTTTGGTGATTTAAAAAAAAATAGGAGTCGGAATTTATTGAATTTCTAAGTAATTTATCATGACATCTCATTCAAAGATTTTAGTCGCATTCATTTTGACCATTAAAATCAAACGCTGACACGGCCAAAGGCCACACATAGACAGACACTACTAACACAAAGATAAACTGAGTTTTACTGCTATGCTGTTTGTAGGGGGTATGCACACCTGACCATAAGGACAGCAAGACCATTTCACACGTCACTGTCCTTTGTGGTCAGGTGCGCATACCTCCTACAAACAGCATAGCAGTAAAACTCAGTTTATCTATGTGTTAGTAGTGTCTGTCTATGTGTGAGCTTTGGCCATTAATAAACGTAGTGAAATGCCTGTGTATGTGCTTGCCTCATTGATCTAAATAAATGAATGAAAAGTGTTCTCATAGCGCAGCGCGTGTGTCAGCATTTGATTTTAATGGTCAAAATGAAGGCGACTAGAATCTTTGAATAAGATGTCATGATAAAGTACTTAGAAATTCACTAAATTCCGACACCTATTTTAAAAAAATTCACCAAAATGAACTTTATCATGACATCTCATTCAAAGAGTTTTTGCATAAAGTTCATTTTGGTGAATTTTTTTTAAACAGGTGTCGGAATTTAGTGAATTTCTAAGTACTTTATCATGACATCTCATTCAAAGAGTTTTTTGCATAAAGTACAGGTGACAACCTTGCAAACCTGGGGACAGCAAGCGACAGCGCCCGCAATAAGCAGCGATACCTGCCGACAAGCCAGCTGTCGCCGAGAAATTTCATACCGGATGATTTCTCAGCGACGCGCCGAGATCCACTATGATTCTTTGAAGACTCCTCACAATCATGCCCGCAACACCCTGGCTAACTGTCGGCGACAGCCTAGTCGCCGGCAGTCGCCTTAAAATCGCCTAAGTGGGACACGCCCTTTAGATAGAGCTCTCGAGGCTAGTGGAATCAAGGGATATGGGGAGAAGGCAGGCACAGATCACTGATTGTGGATGATCAGCCACGATCACAATGAATGGCAGTGCTGGCTCGAAGGATCAAATGGCCTCCTCCTGCACCTATTTTCTATGTTTCTATGACTATAACATAACAGGTATAACAACAGGTATAACAGAGCTTTATTTGTCGTTCGGTACCGAAGTACCGAACGAAACTACATAGCAGTCATAGAAAAAAAAAAAAAAAGAACACAAGACACATAACCCCAAAACAAACGTCCATCACAGTGACTCCAAACACCCCCTCACTGTGATGGAGGCAACAAAACTTCCCCTCTCTTCCCCACGCCCACGGACAGACAGCTCGTCCCCGACCGACCCGCACAGTCCCCGCACCGGGCGCTGAAACGTCTCGCGGCCGAACCGGGCGATGAAAGGCCCGCGACCAAGCCTTGCGCAGCTAAGTCCCGCAGCCGAGCCGCACCAGCGGTGAAAAGTCCCGCAGCCGAGCCGCACCGGGCGGTGTTAAGTCCCGCAGCCGAGTTGCACCGGGCGGTGTTAAGCCCCGCAGCCGAGCTGCACCGGGCGGTGTTAAGCCCCGCAGCCGAGCTGCACCGGGCGGTGTTAAGCCCCGCAGTCGAGCCGCACCGGGCGGTGTTAAGTCCCGCAGCCGAGTTGCACCGGGCGGTGTTAAACCCCGCAGCCGAGCTGCACCGGGCGATGTAAAGTCCCGCAGCCGAGTTGCACCGGGCGGTGTTAAGCCCCGCAGCCGAGCTGCACCGGGCGGTGTTAAGCCCCGCAGCCGAGCTGCACCGGGCGATGTAAGTCCAGCGGCCAAGCCGCACCGGGATGTAAAGTCCAGCGGCCGAGCCGCACCGGGGGATGTTAGGCCCCGCAGCCGAGCCGCACCCCGCGCCGTGAGGAAGAGAAAAGTTCCCCACACCCACCCACCCACACCCACCCCCCACACACCACCACCCCCTCCCACACATACACAACCAAAAAAATATATATAAAAATCATCCCAACACCGACACTCAACAAAAAAAAGACGGACAGACTGCTAGTCAGCCGCTGCCGTTAGGCGCCGCCACAGAGCTTTATTTGTCGTTCGGTACCGAAGTACCGAACGAAACTACATAGCAGTCATAGAAAAAAAAAAGAACACAAGACACATAACCCCAACACAAACGTCCATCACAGTGACTCCAAACACCCCCTCACTGTGATGGAGGCAACAAAACTTCCACTCTCTTCCCCACGCCCAGGGACAGACAGCTCGTCCCCGACCGACCCGCACAGTCCCCGCACCGGGCGCTGAAACGTCTCGCGGCCGAACCGGGCGATGAAAGGCCCGCGACCAAGCCTTGCGCAGCTAAGTCCCGTGGTCGAGCCGCACCGGGCGATGTCAAGTCCGCAGCCGAGCCGCACCAGCGATGAAAAGCCCCGCAGCCGAGCTGCACCGGGCGATGTTAAGCCCCGCAGCCGAGCTGCACCAGGCGATGTTAAGCCCCGCAGCCGAGCTGCACCGGGCACTGTTAAGTCCAGCGGCCAAGCCGCACCGGGATGTAAAGTCCAGCGGCCAAGCCGCACCGGGATGTAAAGTCCATCGGCCGAGCCGCACCGGGCACTGTTAAGTCCAGCGGCCGAGCCGCAGCGGGTGATGTAAAGTCCAGCGGCCGAGCCGCAGCGGGTGATGTTAGGCCCCGCAGCCGAGCCGCACCCCGCGCCGTGAGGAAGAGAAAAGTCCGCCCCCCCCCCCCCCACACCCACACCACCACCCCCTCCCACACATACACAACCAAAAAAATATATATATAAAAACCATCCCAACACCGACACACAACAAAAAAAGGGAAAAAAAAGACGGACAGACTGCTAGTCAGCCGCCCCCCAAACAAGCATAAGCTAAAGATGGCTGCAATACAGGCCTGGCAGAGCATCACCAGAGAAGACACCCAGCAACTGGAGATGTCCGTGAATCACAGACTTCAAGCAGTCATTGCATGCAAAGGATATACAACAAAATAGTAAACATGACTGCTTTCATTTACGTGACATTGCTGTGTCCCAAACACTAAGGTGCCCTGAAATGGGAGGACTATGTATAAACACTCAGATTTCAATAAAGGTCATTTTTATACATTTTGGTTTCACAACATAGAAAATACAGCAATATGCACTTTGACCACATGTGATTTTTTTTCTATTACAAATCTCAAATTGTGTAGTACAAAGGCAAATAAATAAACAATGGGTCTTTGTCCCAAACATTATGGAGGGCACTGTAGCTGATTTACTAATTTCTTTATTGTATTTATTTCTGTTAAGCAAAGTTGAACTAGAGCAGCCAGGAAAGATTTTTGTTTATCTTCACCTTTTCCCCCAAAATTGGTGCAGTTGAAATGAGGACTTTTGGAAAATTAATGATCTTACCCCATTCGCTGGGTGAAGAACCTTGATCATCTGGCCCCTAATCCTTCTACCAATTTATTTATATTTATATTGCTTGGTTTTTGATTCCTCTGTTAATGGGTCCTCTTAATTTTGATTTGGATAATGACATTTTGAACATCATGATGTTCTATTATATCCTCCAAAATCGTAACTGTCTGCATTAATTCAAATAATAGTTTTTTCCTTCTCATTTAGGCCAGGCTGCTATCCGTGGACTTGTTGCTGAAGGCCGCCGACTAGCCAACGCATTAATGGGACCATATCGCCAGGAACTGACAGGAAAGTGTGACCGGGTCGAACACCTGGCTGGACAGCTTACAGATCTGGCAGCTCGAGGTGAAGGGGACAGTCCTCAAGCCAGAGCAATTGCTGCACAACTGCAGGATGCACTAAAGGTTTACTGAACCTTGTTTTGTGGGAGCATTATAGAATTTGACATCATTCGGCATGCATTTCACAGTTTTCTTCGTTTGGTGTCATTTTGAGCAGATTTACAGTTACACCGTGATATTTCTAGCCTGTGCAAGTTAAACTCAGTGTGTTGATTTGTTTGATGGATCATTAAATCCTTATTTGGGAAATATTTACCTGTGATATTTTAAATAATATAAATAGTGTTGATCTGCCTGTGCAGAAACTATCTGGTTCAAACCAGCCGTTTCTGTATGCTGATTTATTTTGTTATGATTGCAATGATGGGTTCCTTTTACCTGTTCAATATGTATTGATTTCAGTAAAGACAGTAAGGAGTGGGTTAATAGGGTCATAAGGTCAGAAGGGTTGTAGAATTAGGCCATTCGGCCCATCAAGTCTCCTCCACCATTCAATCATGACTGATCCATCGCTCCATCCTAACCCCATTCTCCTGCCTTCTCCCCATAACCTCTGACACCTATACTGATCAAAAGTCTATATCTGCCTTAAAAATATTCACTGACTTGGCCTCTACAAGCACTGGAATGTATAGGATCTAAGGCAGTCTCTCTGCTTTTGCCACTTCCTAGCCAGAACAAGGATACAGTTTATCTTATTCGCTCACCATCCACCCATCATCTACATTCAACATATCAGCCTCCATTGTTTCCGTCATCTCCAATGATGTTCCTCTTTATTCCAAAGAGACCATTCTGACTGTGAACTCCTGTTACACTTTTCAATGAACCACTCAGCTCATGGTACTCTCCATGCAATTGCAGGGGATATACCAGCTGCCCTATTACTACTTGTTTCCCAACCATCCAGGGATCCAATCTTTGGGTGAAGTAGCAATTCACTTACATTGGTGTCCTGTTGTCAATACTCACAATGATATCTCCTCTACACTGGAGAAACCAGATTGCTGATTTGGCGATGCTGTGCAAAACATTTTTGTTTATTCTGCTAAAGTCATCTTGAGTGTCCATTGCCAATCCCTTTAATTTTCTGTCCTACTCCCCCTCTTGAACCTCTCTTGGCCACCTACCTTTCTCCACCAGTGTTCAAAGTAAGCTCAGGCAACAGCATCTCATCTTCTGCCTGAGGCTGTAGTATTGTAACATTGACACCTTTGATCAGCACCTGTCAATATTTCCCCTATTCTCTCCCCCCTTGCTTCTGCAACTTAATGTGATTGTTTTCTTGTGTTTCCTGTTCTATTCTATAGTCATTGACTAGAGATTCTATTCAGCTTCTCTTCCCATTGATTTGGCTTCACTTGCTGTTTTGCATTTCCAACATCTGCATGGATTTTCCATTCAAATATGAAGATACTTTTATCACATCTGATATTTGAAACTGCAAGGAAATATTTTTTAAACTTAAGATTTGTCTTTGATATTAACTATTTTGGTAACCTGTTTACCAGGGATGATCCAGAAATGTATAGGCCAGTGAGTCTTGCATCAGTGGCAGGGAGGCTATTGGAGAGGATTCATTGGGATAAGACGACTTATGTTGAAAACGTTTGGGCTTTTTAGTGATAGCTTGGTTTTCTGCAGGGCAGGTCATGTCCTACAAATGTAATTGAGTTTTTGTGGAGGTGACAAAGATGATTGGTGAGGGTAGGGCTTATATATGTTGTCTACATGGACTTCAGTCATGCATTTGACAAGGTCCTCCATGGTAGACTGATCGAGAAGATTAAGACACTTGGGATCCATAGTGATTTGGTTTCAAAATTGGTTTGACCATCAAAGACTGAGGATAATAGTGGAATGGTATTTCTTGACTACAGTTTTCTAACCGGCGATTTTCCAAAAGGATTAGTGCTAAGACATTTATTGTTTGTGATATTTTAAACAATTTGTGTGAAAATGTAGGTGGCTGATTCATAAGTTTGCAGAAGGTATGAAAATTGGTAGAGTTGTGGATTGTGAAGAAGGATGTCAAAAGATTTAGCAGGATATATATCAGTTGGACATATGAGCAAAAAATGACAGATGGAATGTTAGCTGGACAATTGTGAGGTGTGACAGTTAGAGAGATCAAATGTAATAGGAAAGTATACAGTAAATGGCTGGGCCTTTGGAACTAATGATGTACTGAGGGATCTTTGGGTGCAAGTTCATAGATCACAGAAAGTGGCAGCATACTGTATGTTGGAAGGATGGTAAGAAGGCATTGACACCTTTTCCTTCGTCGGTCAGGGCATTGGGTATGAAAGTCAGGAAGTCTTGTTGCCATTGTTTAAAACCTTGGTCAGGCTATATTTGTTCTATTCTGTGCAGTTCTACTCACCCAATTACGAGAAAGAGTGTCGGAAGTGGAGGAGTAAAAATAGAACATAGAACAGCACAGAGCAGGAACAGGCCACATTGTCTGTGCCAAACATAATGCCAACACCAACTCTTATCTACCTGCATATAATCCATATCATTCCATTCCCTGCATTTCCATGTGCTTTCCAAAAGTCTCTTAAATATGAGCCGCCCTATCACCAATGGGAGTGATCCTGACCTAACATCTCCCTCTTTGGATACCCTCAGACTATAATTGTACTTTACTAGATTTGTACTAAATTATATTTAATAAATGAATAAATGATACTGTGGATGGCTTGATTGTAAACATGTACAGTCTGTCCGTGGACTGGATAGCATGCACCATAAAAGCTTTTCACTGTACCTCAGTATACGTGACAATAAACTAAACTAAGCTATCGTAAGCTACCACCACCCTCGGGCCTGAAGGTGGGTCTGAAGGTGGTAAGCTACCACCACCCTCGGGCCTGAAGGAGGGTCTGAAGGTGGGTCTGAAGGTGGTAAGCTACCACCACCCTCGGGCCTGAAGGAGGGTCTTAACCCAAAACGTCACCCATTCCTTCTTTCCTGAGATGCTGCCTGACCTGCTGAGTTACTCCAGCATTTTGTGAATAAATACCTTTGATCTGTACCAGCATCTGCAGTTATTTTCTTACACCACCCTTGGTAGTGTGTTCCATGCACTCACTAGAAGACTTGATAAAGTCTATAAAATTATGAGGGTCATTGATAGTCATTTTCCAAGGGTTGAGACGTCAAATACCAGAGGGTACAGCTTTCAGGAGAGAGGGGAAGGTTTAAAAGAGGGTGAGGCAGGCTTTTTAATGTGATAGTTGCCCGGAATGAGCTGTCAGTGGAATTAGTGCAAGCAGACATGATAGTGATGTTTAATAGGCTGGAAAGGCACATGAACAGGTAGTGTCGGGATTATGTGCAGGCAGAAGGAGTTTACAGAAAATATGTGGGGCTAGTTTTTTTTTTCACAAGGTGATGAGTGCTTGCAACACGCTGCTGGGGTGGTAGTGAGGGTAGATATGATAGTGGCACTTAAAATACTTTTGAATACGTATGTGGATATGCGGGGAATGGATGAATATGGATTATGTGCAGGCAGATAAAAGTTGGTCTTGGTATCATGTTTAGCACAGATATTGTGGGCCAAATGGCCTATTCCAGTGCTCGATTGTTCTATGTTCTAGAAAGGATTAGTTTAATCTAGCATCATAGTCGGTGCAGACATCATGGGCCAAAGGGCCTATTCCTGTACTGTACTGTTCTGTTTTATTCCAGTCTCTAGTCTCCAGTCACCAATTGTACAATCTTAATTGAATGTCTCTCACTGGAAGAATACGTTCTGTGCCATTGCTAACCAAGTCCTGTTGGACTAAATTCTATTGTTAACTTGGTCTTTCCATTAGCCCTTTTGTATTCTTGTGCACTTGCAATTTCCACATGTTCTAACAGTGTCTACTAACATTAACCATTCAACTGCTCTTTGTGTAGATTAAATGATGCAGTTCGTGTACTGTTTATCCACATTATTGCCATTTTGAGGATTGGTTCCTGTAATACTCATTATTGTTCCAAAATGTCATCCTCTCCAGAAATTCTGTTCTGCATCATCCTACACATTTAGTATCTCATCCTCTTGTCGCACTGAAGCAGATTTTTGGATTTATTGCATTTAAACATATTAAAAATATAATTAATTTTACTTGGTTATTCTTCTCCAGAAATACATTATGTTGCATAATTTATTCAATTTCGCACCTTTTTTCATGCTCTGAATTACATTTTTGCAAACAAAATAATGCATCATTGCTTTTCTGTTCCAAGAAACTTATTAACCTTGCAGTTTTGTTGTCCTGTTCCTTGCAAAATAATGCAATGTAAATTTGCACAAGGCTCATTTTATGCACGTCCATGCACGTTCTTTAAGGTGAACTGCTAACTCTGTCGTTTTTTTTTCCAATATAGGATCTAAAAGGCAAAATGCAAGAAGTCATGACTCAAGAAGTATCTGATGTTTTTAGTGATACAACTACTCCAATTAAGTTGCTTGCTGTGGCAGCCACGTCTCCCCAGGATGCACCAAATAGGGAAGAGGTAATGGGTTTATTTATGGATGCTTTACCCAAGTCCTGTTTAATGCAAGAGTTGGTGCAACCTCACAAAGTGAATTAAATTTAGGAAGCTATGAAAATGAATACTAAGTTTATAAGTAGACACAAAATGCTGGAGTAACTAAGTGATAGGAGTAGAATTAGGCCATTGGTTCCATCTACTCTGCCATTCAATCATGGCTGATCTATCTTTCCCTCTTAAACCCATTCTCCTGCCTTCTCCCATGACACTTGTATTAATCAAGAATTTATCCATCTGTGCCTTAAAAATGTTCAATGATTTGGCCTCCGCAACCTCCTGTGGCAATAAATTCCACAGATTCACCACCCTCTGACTAAAGAAATTCCTCCTCATCTCCTTCCTAAAGGAATGTCTTTTAATTCTGTGGCTGTGACCTCAACTCCTAGACTCTCCCACTAGTGGAAACATCCTCTCCACATCCACTCTATCCAAGCCTTTCACTATTTGTTAAGTTTCAATGAGGTTCCCCCTCATCCTGCTAAACTCCACTGAGCACAGGCCCAATGCCATTAAACGCTCATCATATGTTAACCCGCTCATTCCTGGGATTATTCTTGTAAATCTCCTCTGGACCCTCTCCAGAGCCAGCACATCCTTCCTCAGGTATGGTGCCCAAAATTGCTCACAATACTCCAAATGCGGCCTGACCAGTGCCTTACAGAGCCTCAGCATTACATCCCAGTTTCTGTATACCTAGCCAACTTGAAATAAATGCTAGCATTGTGTTTGCCTTCCTTACTACTGTTTTGACGTGCAAATTAATGCTGCATCAGCACTCCCAAGGCCCTTTGAACCTCCGATTTCTGGATTATCTCCCCATTTAGAAAATAGTCTGTCTTTATTCCTACTACCAAAATGCATGACTCCACGCTTTGCTACACTATGTTCCATCTGTCACTTCTCTGCCAATTCTCTCAACCTGTCCAAGTCGTTCTGCAGAATCCCTGCTTTCTCTACACTACCTGCTCCTCCACCTATTTTCGTATCATCTGCAAACTTGGCTACAAAGCCTTCAATTCCCTCATCCAAATTGTTAATATACAACGTGAAGAGTAGCGGCCCCAGCACCGACCCCTGCACCGACTCCTTCGGAAGGATGTCATGAAGCTGGAACGGAAGCAGAAAAGATTCACAACGATGTTACTGGGACTGGAAGGCTTGAGTTATAAGGAGAGACTAAACAGGCGGGGACTTTTCTCCCTTGGGTGTGCGAGGTTGAGAGGTGATATACATATACATAGACATATGGGTGTCAGAGATTATGAGAAAGCAGGAGAATGGGGTTAGGAGGGAGAGATAGATCAGCCATGATTGATTGGTGGAGTAGACTTGTTGGGCCGAATGGCCTAATTCTGCTCCTTTCGTTTGTGATCTTATGATCTACATATACATGGAAGTGTTTCAAATGATGAGGGGGTTGATAAGGTGGATGGTCATGGTTTTTTCCCATTTTATTTTGCATGTGATAAAGTATTTTGACCTGTGGAAGCAGCAACGTTTACTTTGCGATTCAGAGATTAATGTGGTTCTTTATAGCATAAAAACAAACTGCAGGAAAAAAATCAGTGGGTCAGGCAGCATCATGGAGGGAAAGAGTTGTCTATGTTCAGGGTATAATCCAATATCAGGATTGGACCTTCACAGTTAGTTTGTAATGAATAGATGTAAAACCTGATTTTGTGTTGTGTTGGCTTTTGCAGGTGTTTGAGGGGAGGGCTGGTTATTTTGAGAATCATGCTGCCAAACTGGGTGCTACAGCAGAAAAAGCTGCTGCTGTTGGATCTGCAAACAAGAGCACCGTAGAAGGTATACAGACGGCTGTGAAGTCTGCTCGCGAGTTAACACCACAGGTACTTTCTGTCATACCCGCAATCAAGATTCCATTTTTTTGAAAAGTGTCCTTAAAAATCTTTCTCATTCCGCAAGCATTTAAACCCAAGTATTTTGGTTACGTTTTAGATACCAGCTTCATAACTTGAACTACAAATCTCAATATGTATGCAAAAAATGTGCTAGCGGAACTTGGGAGCATCTGTGGAAGGGAGTGAACAAACGTTATTTCAAGTTGGGACCTTTCGTCTGACTAAATTTGAGGCTGAAGAAGGGTCTTGACGGTCTATTTCCCTTCACAGATGCTGCCGGACTTGCTGAGTTCCTCCAACACTTTTTCTTGCTCAAGATTCCAGAGTCTGCGGTCTCTTGTATCTCTATGTATGTTGTGATCTTAGATTGTGACCCAAGTGTTCAAAGTAACTATACTTTGAGCACTTTGACAGTGTAACAGCATGGATGCAGAGGAATGCTGAAAAAATGGATCAGCTGATGATGTAATTAACCTGCCTAAATTATTTTTATTGTATTTTATTTTTATCCAATAATTGCAAATCGAATGGCTTCAGATATCATAGGGATGTCATCGGCAATAAAACCTCAACATGCTCTGGAAGGAAAGAGTATGCTGCAGAAATATCCAAACTAAGTTCTTTCTTCAGATTAAAAATCTACCAAATGTTCACTCTGTTACTGATTTCCTTGTGTAGGTGGTTTCAGCTGCTCGCATCCTGTTGAGATATCCTGATAACCAGGCTGCCTATGAACATTTTGAAACCATGAAGAACCAGTGGATTGATAATGTTGAGAAAATGACTGGTAAGTAGATGTTTTCTGTTACATGGACTGCAAAATTCCAGTAAGTAGAGTCAAACAGCACGGAAACATGCCTTTCGACCTAACATGCTGATTAAGATGCTCAGTCAACACTAGTCACACTTGTCTGCATTTGACCCATATCCCTCTAAACGTTTCCTATCTATGTACCTGACCAAATGATTTTTAAATGTTGTTATTGTATCTGCAACAACTATTTCCTTTGGCAGCTCGTTCCATCTATCCGGCACCCTCTGGGTGAAATTGTTTCTCCTCAGATTCCTATTAAATATTTTCCTACTCACCTTAAACCTGTGCCTTCTGGTTCTTAATTCCCTTACTCTGGGTAAAATACTTTGTACATTCATTTTATCTATTCCCCTCATGATCTTTTACACCTCTATCAGCTCAACCCTCAGCCTTCCACACTCTAAGAAATAAAGTCCAATCCTGCCAAAATTCTCTAACTCAAGTTCTGGCAACATCCTTATAAATCTTCTCTGTATTCTTTCCAGCTTAATAACATCCTTCCTATAGCAGGATGGCCAAAACTGAACATAATGCTCCAAATGCGGCCACACCAACATCTGGTACAACTGAAATATACGTACCAACCTCAACCTTCTTGATAATCAATACCTTGACTGATGAAAGTCAATGTACCGAAAGCCTTCTTGATTACTCTATCTACCTTTGATGCCACTTTCAGGGAGCTGTTTCCATGTTCCTTGATCCGATTGATCCACAACCCAAGTAGGTGAGGGAGGGTTTGATTTACTGAACAAAGGCCAGGGATTACAAAGCAAAAGTAATGTAACTTATTAGTTGTTGTTTTAGAGGGGATATATTAAACAGCGGATATAATCTTTGGTAGCTTTTTGCTTAAGATTAGTCTCTGCACTTTGAGGTTTAGCACCAGTGTATTAAGGGGTTACATTAGAAGTCAGAGAACAACAACGTGAGCAATAGACGTCAACATCTGAAGATGAAATGAGAACACAATAGGGATTCATAGTAATATTTTGTGCCATTGCTTCTTTTATTCCAAACACAGCCCATGTCTAACGTTGAGCCCCAGACTAAAATCTGCATGAAGTGGTCAAACACCCTTTATCTACACTTTGTTTCTAGGGCCAGAACAGTGAAGTTACACTGCTTGTGTGAGGCTGCATGATGTTTGGATCTATAATAAACGATGTCCATAAAATATAGAACAGTACATCACAGGAACAGGCCTTCTGGCCCACAACCTCAACATTTTTGGTTACTTCTTCAAAAAAATCAATGATATTTGTCAGACACTATCTCCAACCATACAAATCCATGCTGACTATCCCAAATCAGTCCTCATCTATCCAAATGGATACATATCACTCAGAACCCTCTCTAGCATCTTACCCACTACAGATGGTAGGCTAACTGGTCTACAGTTCCCATAATTTTCCTTTCATCCCTTCTTAAAGGGACACAACTTAAGCCACCCTCCAGTCTTCCAACACCTCAACCATATACAGTGATGATTCATATATGTAGGCAAGTGCACGCACATGGAAGGTAGATAATCTGGCTAGAGGTCTGTGACGAGTGGCATTGTGTAGGATTCTGTGCTGCGATCTCTGATCTTTGTGATATATATAAAGGGCCTAGAGGTAAATGTAGATGGGTTAGTGAGTAAGTTCACCCTTGACACCAACATTGCAGTTGCAGACAGTGAGGAATGTAGAGGAAAGATGCAGCAGGATTTAGAACAGCTGCAGAAATGGGAGGAGAAATGGCAGAGTTTAACTTGAACAAGTGTGAGGTGTTGCACTTTGGGAGGTTGAATGCAAGGAGAGAGTATATAGTTAATGGTAAGACCTTTAACAGCATTGATGTGCAGAGGGATCTTGGAATCCAAGTTGATAGCTCAAGGCATATGGTATGCTTGTCTTCATTGCTAGAGGCATTCAGTGTAAGAGCCAGGAAGTCATGATACAGCTCTACAGGACTTTGTTCAGGCTGCCACTGGAGTAATGCATGCAGTTCTGGGTGCTCCATTACAGGAAAAATGTGGAGGCTTTGGAGAGGGTGCAGAGGAAGTTTGCTAAATTGTTGCCTGGATTAGAAAGTTTCAGCTACAGGGAGATTTGGATATACTTAGGTTGTTTTCTCTGGAATGTAAGAAGTTGAGGGATGACTTGATAGATATATAAAATTATGAGAGGCGTAGATAAGGTAGATGGTCAGAACCTTTCTCCCAGGGTGAAAATGTCCAAAACTAGCTGTAAGGTGAGAGGGGGATGTTTAATGGAGATGTGCGGGGCATGTTTTTTACACAGTGAGTGGTGGGGGCCTGGAACGTCCTGCCAGGGGTAGTGGTGGAGACTGATACGATAGTGGAGTTTAAGAGTTATTTCATTAGGCACGTAGAAGTGCAGGGAATAGAGGGATATGGATCATGTACAGGCAGATGAGATCAGTTTAACTTGACATTGTTTTTGGCACTAAAAAATGGTGGCCAAAGGGCCCATTCCTGTGTTGCAGTGTTCTACGTTCTAACCAAATAATGACCAATCTGCAAGTGAACTTTCTAGTAAATAGTTGGAGTGAGAATTCCCATGGTTCACATGAGGGTGAAATTTAAAATGTAAATGACATTAGTGCAGCCTAATGAAATGACTTATCAAAAGCATTGTAATGGTAAGGGATGTAGCATACAAACAAGACCACATCTCAAATTTGCGATAGACTCGGGAAATATGATTAAAATGGACAATTTGAAAAGATCTTTATCTAAATGTGCATTATGTTCAGATCGATGACTTGGTGACATAAATTGAAATAAGCGGCCACGGTCATATTGCCACCAAGCGATATGGTTGCGAATTAATCAACGTTGGGAATTAAATACCTTTAGAGAAGAAAGGCAAAATAGCACATACATTGAACATGCAGGAACAAGCCTTTTGGTGGTGTTAATGTTGAGCATTGTAGAAGGAAGGGTGATTTGAGGCACTTGTAGGAAGGGTATAAAATAATCACAGAGGACATTTAAGAAAGCTAGATGTGCAGCACTAGAGTGAAGAACTAATTCATATCATCATATCATATATACAGCCGGAAACAGGCCTTTTCGGCCCTCCAAGTCCGTGCCGCCCAGCGATCCCCGTACATTAACACTATCCTACACCCACTAGGGACAATTTTTACATTTACCCAGCCAATTAACCTACATACCTGTACGTCTTTGGAGTGTGGGAGGAAACCGAAGATCTCGGAGAAAACCCACGCAGGTCACGGGGAGAACGTACAAACTCCTTACAGTGCAGCACCCGTAGTCAGGATCGAACCTGAGTCTCCGGCGCTGCATTCGCTGTAAAGCAGCAACTCTACCGCTGCGCTACCGTGCCGGTACGTGGTTGATGGTTTCCCTGATCAGTGTGTTGAGGAACACACTGGGAAATGCATTATTGAACATTCATCATTGTGCAAGAGTAAGAATCATTTGATAATTAAAGGAAGAATTTATATAATTTATAAGAAAATATAGTCTATGTTATATCCCTCTGAGGTCTCTTTGCACCCACTTCACAACCCACACTAGCTTTGGACCATCAGAAAACCTGAATATTCTTGTTTTATACTCTCTTGTGCAATACCTTATATGACGATCTTATGTAAGTCCATAGCCATTTGTTCCCCTTGTCTATTTTGCTGGCTGCAAAATCGTTATCTTTACCAGATTAGTTATACATAATTTCCATATCATGTTCCTGGTGACTGCCCAATTATATTACCGTTGTCCAAGTGCTCTATTTCTGATGTTCCTCCTTATCTGTTATGTAGGGAAAATTCACGTAGTTACATAAATCACATTTTTTCTCCCTAATTTTCATTTTACACATACCTTAACATTTCTTGGCATAGCTACTATATGCTGCAAGTATTAGTGTTATGAAAGTTGCATTATCTGAGCTGTCATAATGATATACAAATTTCCATAATTTGTCATATTCTCTAAATTACTGGATTCGATCTAAATCAACTCTAACCCAACTTATTGATCTGAAATTACAATAATTAAGAAGTGGATTCCATGCATCTTCTGCTATTATTATTCCCTGTCCTAGGTTTCTTGACTTCTTCAGTGGGTCTGTGTATCTCTGGTGAATGGTCAGCTTCCTATCACCTGCTGATGTTTCCATTCAGTGTCTCCCAGCAACTGTACGAGAGTGCCCTCTTGCGAATCTGTGCTTTCAATTTTCCTTTCCCCATTCAGCAATAGTGACATTAGGAAGTCATTGGTGTCCTTTATTACATGGCACCCAGACGTGAATGGTGGATTTCACCTGATTTGCATGAGATTAATTTTATTAAAAGTCTTACATTTAGAACTGTTTATCAGCTGAATGATTATGGTGCTGGATAAACATGTCATTCATCATGCAGGTTTAGTCGATGAAGCTATTGATACCAGGTCCTTACTGGATGCCTCTGAGGAAGCCATCAAGAAAGATATTGACAAATGCAAAGTAGCAATGGCCAACATACAGCCTCAAATGCTGGTCGCAGGAGCAACAAGCATTGCTCGTCGGGCAAACAGAATTCTTTTGGTTGCTAAAAGGGAAGTTGAAAACTCAGAAGACCCAAAATTTCGTGAATCGGTAAAGGCAGCATCTGATGAACTAAGCAAAACGATCTCACCCATGGTAATGGATGCTAAAGCTGTAGCTGGAAACATTTCAGATCCTGGTAAGGCACGGTCGTATTTCATCTCTTATTCTGCACTTGACCAAATGTTTGAAAGGGGCTTCTTTGTAATAAGGATAGGCACGAAATGCTGGAGTAACTCAGCGGGACAGGCAGCATCTCTGGAGAAAAGGAATGGGTAACGTTTTGAGTCGAGACCCTTCTTCCTTTGTAATAAGGGTCTGTTTTCAAAGATAACAGACAAAACTGAAAGTATTACAAACCCTCAGTCTGAATTAATTTGAAGAAGGGTCTCAACCTGAAACATTGTCTCCATTTGCACTGTCACTACAGTGTTCCTCCAGCACTCTGCTTTGTGTTTTGCATTGCAAATATTCGATCAATTTCATTTTGCAGGCACTGATTCGATCAATTGTTTCTCCACAAAAAATAGCTTGATATCATTTTCAAGAATTTGGATCATAATTCAACATTCGAGGCATTAACTTATTTCCTGAAATGTAATTTATTAGTTGTTTTAGAGAGGATATATTAAACAGCAGATATAATATTTGCTAACTTTATGCTTAAGATTAGTCTTTGCACTTTGATGTTCAGCACCTGTGTGTTAAGGAGCCAGAGAACAATAACTAGAGCAGTAGACGTCAACATTGGAAGATGAAATTAGAATATATTAGGGATTCATAGTAATATTTTGTGCCATTGTTTTATTTATTCCAAACATAGCCGAAGTCCAAAATTGAGCCCCAGTCTAATATCTGTGTGAAGTAAAGTTAAACACCCTTTATCTACACTTTGTTCTAAGGCCAGAATAGTGAAGTTACACTGCTTGGTGTCACTGCATAATGTTTGGATCCATAATAAACAGTGTACATAAAATATAGAACAGTACATCACAGGAACAGGCCCTTCAGTTCACTACTTGCCAAATATGATGCCAGGTTAAATTTATCTCATCTACCTGCACGTGATTCATATCTGTATAGGTAAATACATTGCCTTTGCAAAGATCGACTTAAACAAAAAATTCTCTTCAGCCTAATAGATTTCCCAATTGTTCATGGTTTTAAAATGAGCGGCCCAAGATAATTAAATAACTGTCCAAGCAATAAAATTAATAAACCACGAGTGGGGTATGTTTTTTTTAATGTATGTGTTTCTCATAATTTTATTTGCATCCATGAAGCAGTTTTGTACATTGATAAAAATTGTGAGGTAGTTTCTCTATTGATGGAATTAGATTTTGCAGTTTTTGTTTCATAAGCCAATTTATGGTTGGCTTAAGTATTTTTTTTAAAAGCCTGTTCAAAGCATCGTTCATTAATCTATGCTTGTAGGATTACAGAAAAGCTTCTTGGATTCTGGATATCGAATTCTAAGTGCTGTAGCTGCTGTTCGAGAAGTTTTCCAGCCTCAGGAGCCAGACTTCCCTCCACCACCGCCGGATCTGGATCAGCTTCAGGTATGTCTATTTTTGGTACAATCTTTTAATTGGACTACAAACAAGCCCAGATTATGACAAGCAAGTGAAATACCCATAATTTTACATAATATCAAAAGTGCCATCAGAATTCTTAAATTACTTTGTGAATGTTTGTGGAAGGAATGCTTTGTGGCTTTCGTATGATTTTGATAATTATCCCTGAGAACCTTGAAAATGAGTGAGTATTCATAAAATGCTGGAGTAACTCAGCGGGTCAGGCAGCATCTCTGGAGAGAAGGAATGGGTGGCGTTTCGGGTTGATACCCTTCAGTGTGAAGAAGGGTCTTGACCCGAAACGTTACCATTCCTTCTTTCCAGAGATGCTGCCTGTTCCACTGAGTTACTCCAGCATCTATCTTCAGTTTAAACCAGCATCTGCAGTTCCCTCTACACAAATGAGTGAGTAGTATTTGTATTGCTGTTTTCACAATACAAATCTATTTGTTAAATATTGATAACAATTAGTTGAAAAGATATTTAATATCTTTAAGATATTTATTATGGAGATAGTCAAACAGTGTGGAAACAGGCCCTTTGGGCCACGCCGACCAACAAGCCCCATCTACACTATTCTACCTGAAGTTCTAGATGGGATAAGAGAGTAAGGCCAGGGCCAATTGTGACCGGTGTGAGAGGGGAGGTGAATACTGAAGTTAAAGTATTGTATTTCAATGTGCGAAGTATAAAAAATAAAGTGGATGAGCTTGAGGCTCAGTTAGACATTGGCAAGTATGATGTTGTGGGAATCACAGAGACATGGCTACAAGAGGACCAGGGCTGGGAACTGAATATTCAGGGGTATACAATGTATAGAAAAGGCAGACAGGTGGGCAGAGGGCGTGGGGTCGCTCTGTTGGTAAGGAATGATATTCACTCCCTTGCAAGGAGTGACATAGAATCAGGAGATGTAGAATCAGTATGGATAGAAATGAGGAATTGTAAGGGTAAAAAGACCCTAATGGGAGTTATCTACAGGCCCCCAAACAGTAGCTTTGACATAGGGTGCAAGTTGAATCAAGAGCTAAAATTGGCATGTCGCAAATGTAACGCTACGGTGGTTATGGGAGATTTCAACATGCAGGTAGACTGGAAAAATCAGGTTGGTAATGGACCCCAGGAAAGAGAGTTTGTGGAGTGCCTCCGAGATGGATTCTTAGAACAGCTTGTACTGGAGCCTACCAGGGAGAAGGCAATTCTGGACTTAGTGTTGTGTAATGAACCTGATCTGGTAAGGGGACTCGAGGTAAAAGAGCCATTAGGAGGCAGTGATCACAATATGATAAGTTTTACTCTACAAATTGAGAGGGAGAAGGGAAAATCGGAAGTGCCAGTATTACAGTATAGCAAAGGGAATTACAGAGGCATGAGGCAGGAGCTGGCCAGAATTGACTGGAAGGAGGCCCTAGCAGGGAAGACGGTGGAACAGCAACAGCAGGTATTCCTGGGAATAATGCAGAAGTTGCAGGATCAATTTATCCCAAAGAGGAGGAAAGATTCTAAGGGGAGTAAGAGGCACCGGTGGCTGACAAGGGAAGTCACTGAAAGCATAAAAATAAAAGAGAAGTACAACATAGCAAAGAAGAGTGGGAAGCCAGAGGATTGGGACTCTTTTAAAGAGCAACAGAAGATAACTAAAAAGCCAATACGGGGAGAAAAGATGAGGTACGAGGGTAAGCTAGCCAATAATATAAAGGAGGATAGTAAAAGCTTTTTTAGATATGTGAAGAGGAAAAACATAGTCAAGGCAAATGTGGGTCCCTTGAAGACAGAAGCAGGGGAATTTATTATGGGAACAAGGAAATGACAGACGAGTTGAACCGGTACTTTGGATCTGTCTTCACTAGGAAGATGCAAACAATCTCCCAGATGTTCTAGTGGCCAGAGATCCTAGTGTGACGGAGGAACTGAAGAAAATCCACATTAGGCAGGAAATGGTGTGGGGTAGGCTGATGGGGTTGAAGGCTGATAAATCCCCAGGGCCTGATGGTCTGCATCCCAGGGTACTTAAGGAGGTGGCTCTAGAAATTGTGGACGCATTGGTGATCATTTTCCAATGTTCTATAGATTCAGGATCAGTTCCTGTGGATTGGAGGGCAGCAAAAGTTATCCCACTTTTTAAAAAAAGGAGGGAGAGAGAAAACAGGAAATTATAGACCAGTTAGTCTGACATGCAGTGGTGGGGAAAATGCTGGAGTCAATTCTAAAAGACAAAATTGCAGAACATTTGGATAGCAGTAACAGGATCGTTCCGAGTCAGCATGGATTTACGAAGGGGAAACCATGCTTGACTAATCTTCTGGAATTTTTTGAGGATGTAACTAGAAAAATTGACAGGGGAGAGCCGGTGGATGTGGTGTACCTCGACTTTAGAAAGCCTTCGACAAGGTCCCACATAGGAAATTAGTGGGCAAAATTAGAGCACATGGTAATGGTAATGGAGGTAGGGCACTGACATGGATAGAAAATTGGTTGACAGACAGAAAGCAAAGAGTGGGGATAAATGGGTCCCTTTCAGAATGGCAGGCAGTGACTAGTGGGGTACCGCAAGGCTCGGTGCTGGGACTGCAGCTATTTACAATATACGTTAATGACTTGGATGAAGGGATTAAAAGTACCATTAACAAATTTGTAGATGATACAAAGCTGCGTGGTAGTGTGAACTGTGGGGAAGATGCTATGAGGTTGCAGGGTAACTTGGACAGGTTGTGTGAGTGGGCGGATGCATGGCAGATGCAGTTTAATGTGGATAAGAGTGAGGTAAGAATAGGAAGGCAGATTATTATCTGAATGGTGTCAAGTTAGAAAAAGGGGAAGAACAATGAGATCTGGGTGTCCTAGTGCATCAGTCACTGAAAGGAAGCATGCAGGTACAGCAGACAGTGAAGAAAGCCAATGGAATGTTGGCCTTCATAAGAAGAGGAGTCGAGTATAGGCGCAAATAGGTCCTTCTGCAGTTGTACAGGGCCCTAGTGAGACTGCACCTGGAGTACTGTGTGCATTTTTGGTCTCCAAATTTGAGGAAGGATATTCTTGCTATTGAGGACCTGCAGCATAGGTTTACTAGGTTAATTCCCGGAATGGCGGGACTATCATATGTTGAAAGACTGGAGCGACTAGGCTTGTATACACTGGAATTTAGAAGGATGAGAGGGGATCATATCGAAACATATAAGATTATTAAGGGGTTGGAGGCAGGAAACATGTTCCCAATGTTGGGAGAGTCCTGAACCAGGGGCCACAGTTTAAGAATAAGGGGTAAGCCATTTAGAACGGAGATGAGGAAAAACCTTTTCAGTCAGAGAGTTGTAAGTCTGTGGAATGCTCTGCCTCAGGAGGCAGTGGAGGCCAATTCTCTGAATGCATTCAAGAGAGAGCTAGATAGAGCTCTTAAAGATAGCGGAGTCAGGGGGTATGGGGAGAAGGCAGGAATGGGGTACTGATTGAGCATGATCAGCCATGATCACATTGAATGGTGGTGCTGGTTCGAAGGGCCGAATGGCCTACTCCTGCACCTATTGTCTATTGTCTAAACCTATCCTATCCATATACCTGTCTAAATGTTTCTTAAACATAGTACCTGCCTCAACAACTTCCTCCACCAGCCCATTCCTTACACCCACCACCCTTTGTGTAGTAAAAATAACCTCTCAGGCTCCTATTAAATTTTTCCCCTCCTCATCTTAAACCTATTGCCGCTGGTTCTCGCTTCCCCTACTCTGGGCAAAAGACTCTGCACATTTACCCTATCTATTCCTCTGATGATTTCGTACACCTCTATAAGATCACACCTCATTCTTCTGCGCTCCAAGGAAAAAAGCCATAGCCCGCTCAACCTCTCCCTATGGCTCAGACCCTCAAGTCCTGGCAACATCTTCATAAATCTTCTCTGCACCCTTTCCAGCTTGACAACATTTTCCCATAACATGGTGACCAAAATTGAATACCATACTCTAAATGTGGCCTCACCAATGTCTTTTATAACTGCATCTAGGTCAATGTACCTGAAACCTTTTTGACCACACTACCGGCCTGTGACGCCACTTTCAAAGAAATATCTACCTGCACTCCTAGATCCCTCTGCTCTACAATCTTCTTTAGAGCCTTACCCCTCACTGTATAGGTCCTGTCCCGTGTAGTTGAAGTGGATTGGAAATTGAACAATAAAATGTTAGATTTTAAATCTCTTAGTTTAAATCCAGCTAAATTCATTAATTTATTTGAAGCTCTTAAAAGATCTGCTGATGCTGTGTACATCATGAAACATCTTTCAAATGTGCAATATTGTATTCTTTAAATAAAGCTACCAAATTCGTTTTGTGCCATGTAGCAAGCAGCAGACACATCCAGTTACCTTGACAATTGTGTGTAGGCAGTGTATCAGCTGCAGCAATTTTAATGTCAGTCACAGAGCTGTGGTGGCAGCATTAATCACTGGTGTATCCATAGGTCTGAGTTCAGTGCTTGCAGTCAGAAAGGGAGCAGTAACAGCCAACTGTGAGGCAGGCAGACAGTGCAGAAGTGGATCCCGCTCGCATTACCTTTTGGGTAATAGTGGGACTTGTAGACAATAGGTGCAGGAGTAGGCCATTTGGCCCTTCAAGCCAGCACCGCCATTCACCGTGATCATGGCTGATCATGCACAATCAGTACCCCGTTCCTGCCTTCTTCCCATATCCCCTGACTCCGCTATCATTAAGAGCTCTATCTAACTCTCTCTTGAAAGCATCCAGAGAATTGGCCTCCACTGCCTTTTGAGGCAGAGAATTCCACAGCTTCACAACTCTCCGAGTGAAAATGTTCTTCCTCATCTCTGTTCTAAATGGCATACCCCTTATTCTTAAACTGTGGCCCCTGGTTCCGGACTTCCCCAACATCGGGAACATGTTTCCTGCCTCTAGCGTGTTCAATCCCTTAATCTTCCTTCTAAATTCCAGAGTATACAAGCCCAGTCAATCCAGTCTTTCAACGTACGACAGTCCCGCCATTCCGGGAATTAACCTCGTGAACCTATGCTGCACTCCTTCAATAGCAAGAATGTCCTTCCTCTAGTTTGGAGACAAACTACACACAATACTCCAGGTGTGGTCTCACTAGGGCCCTGTACAACTGCAGAAGGACCTCTTTGCTCCTATACTCAACTCCCCTTGTTATGAAGGCCAACATTCCATTGTCTTTCTCCACTGCCTGCTGTACCTGCATGCTTCCTTTCAGTGACTGATGCACTAGGACACCCAGATCCCGTTGTTCTTTCCCTTTTCCTAACTTGACACCATTCAGATAATAATTTGCCTTCCTGTTCTTACCTCCAAAGTGGATAACCTCACATTATGATGGCTCGAGGGAATACAGCCAGCTCTGAGTAGATACTGTCACAAATGGCTCATTTGCACAGATGAAGAAAGACAAGTGAGAGATTGACAGTGTTAGAAAGTTTAGTAGTTATGGAAATTGGCAGGTGTTTCTGTGGCCACAGGTGTGACTCCAAGATGTCATTGAAAATCATAAATAAACACTGTTATTCAAGAACAGAAAGTTGGAACCCCTAGAGCAGTTGTCTTCTTATTTGTTATGGGAAATTACTTGAATCTTTCGGTTGCTAAAATTGTGCATTTTGTCTGTTTGAAACTAGCACAGTCATATTGTTTAATCACAGGTGACATGTATTTGGTAGACAAATCCATTCGCCAGCACACAATTTATATTTGAATGAAATTTGGAGATTTTCTTCACTTTGCACAAAATTATATATCTGAATTTCCAAGGAAATATGTTGCCTTTTATAAAACAAACCTTAAGATTGATACCTTGTGCTTTCCCAACAGGTAATTAAATAGTAAGTTTTATACCACAATTGGTTTGTTTTTTTAAATTTTGCCGTCAATCATTAAAAAAAGTCTGGAAATAATTAAAGAGGAATTGCAAAGAAAATTTGACAATTCATTCTACTGTTTTTCAGCTGAATGACGAACCTGCTCCTCCTAAACCACCGCTTCCTGAGGGTCAGGTTCCACCACCAAGGCCACCTCCTCCTGAGGAAAAAGATGAGGTATTCCCTGAAATGAAAGCCGGGGAAGTTGTAAATCAGCCGATGATGGAGTCAGCTCGGCAGTTGCACGATGAAGCCAGGAAGTGGTCAAGCAAGGTGAAATCTTAATTAGTCCTTAAAAAAAATTGTGCACTAACATATTTTCCTGATTTAGGAGCGCAGATATCAGCCTTAGTTCTTTGTATGCTTGCTTAAATTTGTCACATTAATTTTGTTGACTTCCATTTGAAGCACAATCAATTTCAATTGAAATGTTACTCGAAAGAATTATTTCCATTGTAATCTTTTGATCCAAAGTGCACACCCATCTAAAGTTGAATGTTTTAAGAGTATACTAATTTACTGCAATATATAATTTGTGAGTCAATCATTTTGGGGCAGATTGCATACAGAAAACCTAAAAATGAATATGTGGTTACTGAACATGAAAATCACATTTAATAATCGTTTCTGAAGTGCAGCAATAATTAACCCAGCCAGTGCATTGATTATTTTATTTGAAATGTATGCGTAAGAAAACAGTGGATTCCATTGTAGGCCATGTTTTTAAATATTCAGATAATCTAATATGTTACTTCACATGTCGACCAGTATTTCTGAACTTCCAGTAATGATTTAGGTGAGAAAACAAGGGACAATTTGTTAGGCTATCCTGCTTGACTTGTTCTTGCAAACTACAATAATATGATGTGCATTGCATAAAAATATAACATCCAATTTGTTCAGTGTGAAACTGATGACCTGTGCTTTAAAACTGTAGGCAAGTGTTGAAAAGTTAAATCATATACATTTTTCATCTAAGAAGATTTCGAAGTTTCCTTGGAAGAACTGCAACGTTAGAGGGCTTCAGACATAACCAAGACTTTCTAGTTTACTAGTTCATTGGAACGCTTGAACTTGTTGGTTAATCGTTTGCTGCTTATTGGGAGCTGGTGTTGGGTTATTTATGTTAAAATTGAACAGACAGCACCAGTTATCAGGTCTATAAAACATTGGTATTGTAATTTTCTGACCATTTTGCTTTGACTGTTTTATGTAAACATTTGAAGCTTTTTGAAAGCGAGATCTTCGAATCTTCTACCTCCTCATGCAACCACCTGTCTACAATTGTTCACCTTTTTGTTAACATTCACCTTACACATTCGATGTGTAAGGTTTGCTGGAAAATGCCAGGAATTTCTGAATCTTGAAAGAAAAATGTTGGAATATTTTTACACAATGCGAATTTAGACTCAATGAGGAAAAATAACATTTTGGGCTTTAAAAAATAGTTTAGAATTCGAAAATGTGTGCAGTTTCTCAAGAAAATTTGATTAAGTAAGTAAATGGCGAAAGATAGTGCATCATTTTTTTCTCTTTCCTGTTTCTATCCTGTTCTGTACTTTTTTGTGCATATTGCGATCTTTCTTGACTTAAGACGTGAAAGATAAAACTTTTTTGTGTGTTTAAAGTAAGCAACTTAATTTGGAATGCGGCTTATCTGCTTTGAAAACTATGTTGACGAGTATAGGTGGGTTGCATTGCAGAACGTGAGATAGAATGGCTATCAGGTAGAAGCAAGAAATCTTAAACTGGGACCGTCCTTGGCAATCTGTAGGGAGACAAAGCCTCGCTAAGGTTTGTATGGCAGAGTTGGAGGTGAAAGATGGACTGCAAGTTGAAGATTATGATTGAGAAAAGCTGGAAGATCCAGGCTGGAGCACCCAAAGGCATTCATGTAGGATCTGCAGGTAGAACCTCCGCCATGAGGAATGCTGACAGTAGCAAACCTTGAAGCTCTGATTAACATTCAGAAGTTCTGCAAAGCCAGCTCCCCAATCATCCAGTTGAATTTAATTAGTAATATTTGGCTTGTGGCATGTGAATGTTAATTAGGTAACCCTCTGTGGGATTCATTTTGGCAAGGTAATTAAATTTGCAGTCAGGTTTGAGTTGCTCACTGGTGGCTGGAAGTAATAAGGAGGGGTAGGAAATGCATTAGATGTGTGCTGTTGGTGTTAAATGTGAGAACAATGTTTTAAGTGAAGGAACATCTTCATTGTTGGATTGTGACAGGCAGTGGTCGGTTCCTAATGCACCATTTGCAAACATTCAGGTGTCCTGGCCAACCTTCACCCCTCAATCAAAACCAAAAATGCAGATGATCTAACCATTACTGTATTTTATTGCACAAAGTTTTCTTTGTGAACATTGGCTGCAAGACTCTTATTTACTGGAGATGCAGGAAACTGCAGATGCTAGAATCTTGAGCAAAATAATGCTGGAGGAATTTAGTGGGTCAGGCAGCATATGTTGAGGAAATGGTCAGATAGTGTTTTGGATCGGGGTGCCTGAAGAAGGGTACCGGCCTGAAATGGTTTCTGTCAATTCTCTCCATGGATGCTGCTCAACCCACTGAGTTCTTCCAATACTTTGTTTTTTCCAGCTTTACTGCATTGTCTACACTTTAGAAGAACATCATTGGCCTTAGATTGCTTAGGGATGAATGAGAACATGAAAGGTGCTGAATAAATCGGAGTCTCAGATTCCTGCATTGACTTTTATATTTCTATTTCATATTGTTTACTTTATTATCTTGTGGTATGTCTTATGAAATTCCTTTCATTACCCAGCCCACTGCCTCACATCCCATTGCTTTTCGGTATCCTAACTTTTAACTGCCTTTGCATTCTGTTTCCTATTGGGGTTTTTTCAGCTGATCATGTTCTCTTTCCTGTGTTCAGTGTTTGTGCAAATGGTCAAACCAGTGAGTGTACAGGATGATTTTTTTCCTGTGGGATTTCTGGGGAAAAGTCTTTCCTTTGAGCATGTTTCATCTGTTCTTTCAAAATGTTCAGTCGCAAATTAAACAACCATCTCTTTTTCCCTTACTGAATTTCCTCGGTGCTTTTTTTGCCCTTTCCTCCTTTACAGAATGAAAAGATACCTAATTGCTAAAATAGCTCCATCCATATCCTCTTTCCTCCTCCTGTCTTTTCTACTAACTCTCACTGTCTTTCCATCCTCCTTCTGCACATGGTACCATTACAGCCTGATGTGACTGATGAGGCAAGTGAAGCACTTGAGGCTGATGTAGATGTGTATGATGATGATGATGATGACGATGATGATGTTGAGTTGACTCTTCCCTCTGACAATGAAGATGATTACGAGCCTGAATTACTTTTAATGCCTACAAATCAGCCAGTTAATCAGCCAATGCTGGCTGCAGCTCAGTCTTTGCATCGAGAAGCAAGAAAGTGGTCTAGTAAGGTACTCTTCAGTTTTTCCCAATGGCAGTTCATTCGTTTGCATCCGGTCTTTCAAAGCATTGGTCCACTTGCACCACCGCAGATTCTTGCTGGATTTTGTGAGCCTGAAGTAAAATGTTTGTCTGCATTCCTGAAGAAATGAAATTGGCTTCACATGGTTCCTCATCAAGGTCAGCAGTTGATAAAAAAAGTTGACTTTGATGCATTTGGAAGCATTTCTATTGCTTGCTGAGTACATTTAGATCTCCATGGTCAACCTTGAAAACTGTAGTTTCTCCATTGCCTATGAAGTCATACTTGAAGGTTTCTGAATAACTTCCAGATTGTAAATATGCCATAATTTTTTTAATTGAACCTTATTTGTGCTGCTTCTTCCCAAGGGTGGATGGATGGAGATGGATATAAAAAATGGAGATTGTTCTGGCAGTAACTGTTAAAGGAAGACTGTCTGCTGAAATGTCTTGAAAATGGTTTTAAGATAACTTGTGCTGGATTTATCCCCCATGCAAAATCTAGCACATTATCTTAAAACCATTTTGTCTTGATACTTTCTACTGTTTCCAAATATCTCTGATCAGATACATTTCATAACGGTGTCCTTAACAAAAATAATACAATTGTGAATAAACTCGCTACATGTTCAATAAAATATTGTTTAACAAAATCACCTTCAGCCCATTCAATGAAGAGTTGTGCCACTTTGCAATGAGTGATGTGCTGGATGAGCAGCTGTGGCTGGCATTAAGTTGAGGGATCAAATATGAAATGCATCCAGCTTGCTCAAAGGGCCTGGTTCTGACCTCCATCACATCTGTGCTTTGGTGCAGAGGTTTAGAACATGCTGATGCATACACTGCTGCAATGGATGATCCGGCCTGTTTTTCACCTTTGCTAATCCAAATAGGAAGTGAGCTTACATCTCCAGAAATTGACAGAACATTTTGTGTTCTCAATTTCCTGAACAGGGAAAGTGAAGCTGAAGAATGAAAACAATGTCAGTTCACAGATTGGAGGAGTTCTCCAGTGGTTTTTCTGGAAATTGGAGGCTGCATTCACATTGGATTGTTTTAATACATGTTTTCATTGACAACATCATTCCTTCAAGGATATTTAATCTCCAGTACCTCACTCCTCATTCCCAGTACAAAGTGAAGAGGAAAAAAAAAGGGATCCTTCCACCATGACCAGGGGGGGGGCCTTCCTTATCCAAAGAAACCACCATGCAAATGTATATTGCCTTTGATGTCTAAGGTGGAAGAGAACTACTTGCATTCATTAATAGCTGCATGGTCTTCCCAATCTGTAGATAAAATTTTGGTTCCATCCCAAGTTACTTCCACCTTAGTGACTAATTAAAACTCAGGAATGGTTGGGTTGGAGGCTAAATAATAAATGCAGTTCCTCCATTTTATTTCTAACAACATTGCCACTGATTTTAATATTCTGTAATAGTTTCAGTATTTCAAAGAAAAAAAAATCCATTGGAGTGCAGAAAAACGTTTGCAATGTTTTGGATGTTTTCTTAAAATAAAGCAGTTGAAAGCAGAATTAAAGTTGAAGTGCCTCAGTATGCTTTGCTATATTGGAGGTGCTAAATAAATGAAGATATTTGTTGTAAGTTACAAACTTTTCACAGTATTATTTAGCGAAAACAGTGTGAACCTTCTACAGTGCAGCACATTTTATTCTTACAATTTTGCTCTTCAAAAATATATAATGGACAATGGACATTCTTCCTTTTTAGATTGCAGCCTTTACTAACATGTATAGTGTTTGTGCCATTGAATGAGGTTTTTATTTTAATTCTACATTTAGTCTGGATTACTTGTCTTTTCAGTGCTAGAAGCTTTTGATTAATTTTGTAGGTAAGATAGCATGTGATCATTGCTGCTTTTACTAACATTTCATCATTGTACTGCTATTCTTTGAAATGCACTGTTGAATGCCTGATCCTGTTTTTGATCGTGCCCATGCATATTAAAGCAGAATGTTTGCCGTGTGCCATTGCCTGAAACATTTGAACATTTTAAAATTATTGGATTAGCATTTATTAATAACATTAGTTGACAAAATTTAAACCATTAAAATAATAATCAAATAGAAGAATTTTAATTTTACTTTTAAGTTTGAACAGAGCATTTCTAGAGAAATTGTTGAAAACATCAATTGCATTTATTGCTAGTCCCTTCATGCCTATTGTATTTACTTAAATGGAAAGCTCATTTAAGTCTAATAACAGTATGTTTCTATTCCTTTTGGAACAACAATTTAGATTTTTGTTTTCAATTGCATGGGTTTGAAATTTATATTACCAACATTACAGTTGTTGGTGAGAAGTTTATTTTCTGTTCATATAGTTTGATGAGAAGTGATTTATGCAATATTGTGCGCAACTGTTTACAAAATCATAACATTTATTGACAAGTTGTTAACTTTGTGAAAAATACCCATATGACTACAATACAATCTATGCGATACATTTTTTAAAAACTTGTAAGTTCAAGTGGCTGTTTTGGTATTCTTGTGAAAATGAAAATGGCAGTGAGGACCACAAATAATTTGGAGTGAATGAAGGAGCTGGAGGAACTCAGTGGGCCAAGCAGCATATGTGGTGGGAAATGAACAGTCAACATTTCTGGTCGAGATTCTTCAACTGGACTGAAAAAATAGAGGGGAAGTTGCCAGCATACAGAGGTGTGAGACGTGGTGGATAAGAGCTGGCATGTGACAGGTGACAGACCATACGGGTGTTGATTGGCAGGTAAGAGTCGGTTGGGGAGGGAAGGGTGACAATCATGGCTAGTTCTTCTTGCGTTTGAGGCAGCAGAAATTATGTAACGCCCTCCAGGCGCTGTAGCCAGTGCAATGTGCTGTTGTCGAGGGCCGTGAGGCCTACCCCTCCACCAGGGGGACGAGGACAGTGCAATGGAAAATGACGTGCTGCGCTGTTTGCTGGTCTGCTCCACACACGTAGGCTGCTGATGAACGCAACCCCCAATGATGCATGTTGGCATTGAACCGGCCGACCCCTGTGCGGAGCTGGTTCAGGGCGACCCACTCTTTGCGGGGCATGTCCGAGCCGGGTGGGGCTGTGGTGTTCGGTGGGACAGTGAATTGAGGAGGTCGCGATGTCTGTTCCCAGCTGGTTCTGCATGCTCCTAATATGTTGAAACCGGAGCCACAGAGGGTCGCTGCATGACGGGGAAAGGGTGACGAGATGACAGGCGTTGAGGTCCCAGTTGCTGTCAATCCTGGGCGAGGTGGTGCAAAGGATGTTTGGCATCCGATGGGGCCTTGTGAAGAACTCTCTGCGAAGCTTGGCGGGTGCGATACCTGCGAGCACCGGCAGGAGATTTTTCGGAGTAGGGCGTAGGCAGCCAGTGATGATCCGCATGGTGTTGTTGACGGTGGCGTCTAGCTTGCTAGTATGAGCGCTGCGGCACCATGCTGGGGCGGCGTACTCAGCGGCGCTGTACACGAGTGCAAGAGCACTGGTTCCAAGAGTAGATGTCCTGGCGCCCCATGACGATCCGGCCAAGCAACACAGGAGGTTGTTCCGTGCCGAGACTTTAGCACGGAGAGCTTCAAGGTGTTGCTTGTAGGTCAGCTGCCGATCTAGTTTCACTCCGAGGTATGTAGGAAATGGGTTGTAGGGTAGGGGTGACCCATTGAGGGTGACGGTTAGATGGCGTTGAGCTTCCTTGTTGTTCAGGTGAAAGGCCGTTGTTGTGGTTTTTGCCACACTCAGTTTTAGTCTCCAGGTCTTAAGGTAGCCCGCGACAAGTTTCATATCCGCCGAGAGCACATCCTCAGCATTTGACCAATTCTTGTCCGAGTGCAGTAGGGCCAAGTCATCTGCATATCCATACTGGAGCGAGGTCGTGCGTGGCAGATAGCTGATATAGAGGTTGAAGAGCATGGGGGCCAATACCGAGCTAGGGGGACTCCGTTTCTTAGGCGTCGCAGTCAGCTAGATTGACCGTCGCTGGTCTTGAGTACAAAACTGCGGTTGACAATAGACAATAGGTGCAGGAGTAGGCCATTCAGCCCTTCGAGCCAGCACCGCCATTCAATGCGATCATGGCTGATCACTCTCAATCAGTACCCCGTTCCTGCCTTCTCCCCATACCCCCTCACTCCGCTATCCTTAAGAGCTCTATCCAGCTCTCTCTTGAAAGCATCCAACGAACTGGCCTCCACTGCCTTCTGAGGCAGAGAATTCCACACCTTCACCACTCTCTGACTGAAAAAGTTCTTCCTCATCTCCGTTCTAAATGGCCTACCCCTTATTCTTAAACTGTGGCCCCTTGTTCTGGACTCCCCCAACATTGGGAACATGTTTCCTGCCTCTAATGTGTCCAATCCCCTAATTATCTTATATGTTTCAATAAGATACCCCCTCATCCTTCTAAATTCCAGTGTATACAAGCTTAATTGCTCCAGCCTTTCAACATACGACAGTCCCGCCATTCCGGGAATTAACCTAGTAAACCTCAATAGCAAGAATATCCTTCCTCAAATTTGGAGACCAAAACTGCACACAGTACTCCAGGTGCGGTCTCCCCAGGGCCCGGTACAACTGTAGAAGGACCTCTTTGGCAAGGACCCGCACTAAATGACGGTCAGGGATGGTTCGGAGGAGCTTCAAGATCAGGCCCTGGTGCCACACAGTATCACAGGCGGCGGTGAGGTCCACCAATGGGATGCCCGCCTTGTGACCCTTTTCGAAACTGTCTTCGATATCATTGGTCAGCTTGACTATTTGGTGGGTGGTGCAGCGTCCACGCCGAAATCCGGAAATGAACTTGGATATGAGGCTAGTTCAACTCTGGTTGAAACTATCAGTAAGCATCTATGAGCTCAAAGTCCATGACACTAGTAAAGTTCTTGGGCTATAATGTTCTTCAGTCTGAGCACTGAATGCTGTTTTTAAAATTATGGACTTAAATTGCTATTTAACAGGTAAAGTTAGCCTGGTAACTTGTACTGAAATTCTACTGAGTAAATATTTATGACAGTAAAGATAAATGTTACATTTTCAAGTCAATTTGTAGGGTAGAATTGTAGACTGGTCAGGTGGCTGTAAACAGTCATCAAGATAATCGTGCACGATACAAAGTGCAGTGGGGCAACAGGATTGGGGATATGTACTTTTTTCAAAATAGAAGATGATAGATCAGATGGACTCTTAATTTGGTGAATGTTTAATCCTTTTTGTGACTTTGTTCTTCAGGGTAATGACATCATTGGTGCTGCCAAGAGGATGGCTTTGTTGATGGCAGAAATGTCTCGGCTGGTGCGCGGTGTCAGTGGAAACAAACGTGCTCTCATTCACTGTGCTAAGGACATAGCCAAGGCGTCCGATGAAGTGACACTACTTGCAAAAGAGGTTGCCAAGCAGTGTACTGATAAGCGAATCAGAACTAATCTCCTGCAGGTATGCCGAGTTACTCCAAACAATGAAGAAAGTATCAGGATAACAATTCAGTTCTTTGATGGGAACATTTTTTAAAAATGGTTTTCACTTTATCCAAGTTCCAATGCCTTGTTTTTTTGTTTTCTTAGCACTGTTTGGAGAATTAGTGTTATTTTATGTTAATTCGTTCTTGTGTATTGTCTGTCTATATACCTGTGTTGCTGCCACAAGCAAGAACAATATCTTTGTTGTACTTGTAACCTTATTGTACCTTTGCATATGACAATGAACTGAACATGACTTGATAACAGTGAAATTGCCTCAATCTTAGTCATAGAATGATAGAGTCATACAGTGTGGAAACAGGCCCTTTGGCCCAACTTGCCCAAACCGGCCAACAAGTCCCAGCTACAGTAACCCCATCTGCCTGTGTTTGGTCCATATCCCTCCAAACCTGTCCTATCCTGGTACCTGTGTAACTGCTTCTTAAATGTTGGGATAGTCCCTGCCTCAACTACCTCCTCTGGCAGCTTGTTTCATACATCCACCACCTTTTGTGTGAAAATGTTACCCCTCAGATTCCTATTAAATCTTTTCCCCTTCACCTTAAACCTATGCCCTTTGGTCCTCGTTTCATCTACTCTGGGCAAGAGACTCTGTGCATCTACCCAATCTATTCCTCTAATAATTTTATACACCTCAATAAGATCACCCCTCATCCTCCTGCGCTCCAAGGAATAGAATCCCAGCCTACTCAACGCTCCCTGGAGCTCAGGCCCTCTAGCCCTGGCAATATCTTTGTAAATCCTTGTAAATCTTCTCTGTACCCTTTCCAGCTTGACAACATATTTCCTATAGCATGGCGGCCGGAACTGAACACTACTGTAAATGCGGCCTCTCCAACTTCTTGTACAACTGCAACATGACATCCCAACTTCTATGCTTAGTGAAACTTTTCAGAAAAAAAAGATCACGGTATTTGGAACTGTTCTTGCATTCTATTGTGGAAAGTCGAGATGTAAAGTAAATACAATCCTGACCATGTCCATGATCCAAGAATAAAGGGAATATGTTAGGAGTTCAATAGTGGTTTTGCATAGTGTTTCTGCTGCTTGTGTACTCACTAACTTTTGTTAATCACAGGTGTGTGAACGTATTCCTACCATCAGCACGCAACTTAAAATTCTCTCCACTGTCAAAGCTACAATGTTGGGCAGAACCAACATTAGTGAGGAAGAATCAGAGCAGGTGAGGCCTTTTAATCTTCAATTACTGAAATTGATGCAAAGTTCAAACCAACCCAGAGACATAAGACTGCAGATGCAGGAATCTGGAGCGAAACACAAATTGTGGTTGGAGCTCGAGCAGAGTGCGAGCAGCATCCGTGTAGGCAGGACGATGATCAACATCTCTACCCAACGTGTCAACTATCACTTTGCCTCCAAAGATGCTGCTTGACCTGCAGAAGACCTTCAGCAGTATGTTTATTTACTTCAGATTAACTGGTTTATTTAAAGTTGCACACAGTAAAGATAATTAATTTGCTTTATTATTGAAGCATTGACACTACAATTGGTTAATACTTTTCTTCATAAGGCGAGATAATGATATTTGAAATTTAAAACATTAAAAGTTGAGCTCTTAATGTGAAATACCATGAAAACTGTTGGCGTCTTATTGAGCAAACAAAATCCACAGATGCAGTCATGGCACTCTCAATCCTGTGTTGCTCACTGTCTGTCTCTCTCTGTCTGTCTGTGTGTCTCTCTCTCTGTCTGTCTCTCCCCACCTCCTCCCGTCCCCCGTCCCCTCTGTGCATTTATACATTAATTACATACTGAAAATATTGGGTATCGTGTTAATTAATAGTGATACGCAAAAATTTAAACAATCAAAGACAGGTTGGAAATTTTAATTGGGTTCATGAAATTTCAAATAAAAATCTAAAATCAGGTAATGCTGACCACAAAAGTACTGAAATACTGCAGAAACCTATCTGACAATCGTTCCAAGCAGAATAGTTGACTTCCATCTGTCTTGTAAAATGCACTTTTTGGATGGGAAGTACGTAATGGCATCCCAAAACGGAATAAAAAGACAGACATTTGCACAATATTTTTATATTCATACATTAGAGTTGACATGTCTAATAATGTCATTCTCAATTGAAGAAAACCTTCAAGAATTACAACAGGCTTTGTGGAAAGAGTACTCCCATAATGCCTTCTGCTGGAAAGTATTGACTAAAATTAATTGCAACCCAACACTGAAAAGGAATGTGTCAGAAGGAACTGCGGATGCTGGTTTAAATGGAAGATAGACACAAAATGCTGGAGTAACTCAGCGGGACAGGCAGCATCTCTGGAGGGAAGGAATGGGTGACGTTTCGGGTTGAGACCCTTCTCCAGATTCAAAAGGAATGGATGGATTTTTGCATTTGCACCTCCTCCAATCTCATCTACTGTTCCGGGTGTGGATTCCTATAAATCGGCGAGACCAAGTGCAGACTAGGCGATCATTTCG
The DNA here is from genome assembly GCF_053455715.1 of Rhinoraja longicauda. Lineage (NCBI taxonomy): Eukaryota > Metazoa > Chordata > Chondrichthyes > Rajiformes > Arhynchobatidae > Rhinoraja > Rhinoraja longicauda. The sequence continues at coordinate 22,796,023 of NC_135987.1, read as the reverse complement.
TTGAATACCTTCGCTCCATCCACCTTGACCTAAGTGATCTCCTGGTTGCCAAACGCTTTATCCCCCCTTCCCAGTCTCACATTGACCTTTCCGTCCTGGGCAGCCTCCATTGTCAGAATGTGGCCAAACACATATTGGAGTTACAGCACCTCATTTCGCTTGGGCAGCTTACAACCCAGCGGTATGATATATTGATTTCTCTAATTTCAAGTAACTGTTGCATCACCTCTCTCTCCGTCCCACCTTAGTTGTCTTACTAGTTTAGCTGTCGTCTGTTGAATTTCAGTCTATATAACTCGTTATCTAGCCCACAACCAAAAATGGACCATTGTGAGCTCTACCTTTCCTTGATCATTACTTTTTGCATATCCTTCATTCATTGTTCTCTTTCTTTCTGTATCACCATCTATATCTCTCATTTCCCTTTCCCCAGACTCAGTTGGAAGAAGGATCTCAACCCGAAACGTTACCTATTTCTTTTCTCCAGATATGCTGCCTGACCCGCTCAGTTACTCGAGCTTTTTGTGTCTGTCTTAAACCAGCAAGTGCAGTTCCTTCCTACACATGTTCATAATAAGATTGAATATCGTTTTTGGAAGCTGCTGTAATTTTGCACGATTGTGGAGCTAACTTTGTTTCTATTCAATGTTTTTATGGCTCTTCAATATTTCCCCCCCATCAGGCTACAGAAATGTTGGTTCACAATGCACAAAATTTGATGCAGTCTGTTAAGGAAACTGTACGAGAAGCAGAGGCTGCTTCCATCAAGATCAGAACAGATGCAGGCTTCACTCTCCGATGGGTTCGTAAGACTCCATGGTATCAGTAAAATGCCGTTTCCTTGGTCATATCCATTTTGGAAATAGTGGAAAGAGTCGCCCTTGGATAAATAAAATGTTCTACACGCGATGCACTTGGAGCACAAAATGAAGAGTGGCAGTGTTGTTATAGTGTTGGCATAATGTTTCTAATCATGGCACAAAATGACACAATCTTTGCTAATATTAAAGCTATATTTCTCTTGCATGTATGAATCTAATATTGGAATTATGACAATGTCTTGCTTGGTTCTACTTCTGTACAGCTTTCCAAGAATCACTGAAATTGTGTATTTGATATATGTCACCACTTTTCCCTCCATAGTTTGTATGATTTGGAAGTTAAATGAGAGCTTCTCAGTCATACAGTTCAAATGTTAAGCACTGGTGGAGTCTTAAATGATCAAAGTTTGATACAGAGCCGTACAGCACGAAAAACAGGCTTGTCGGCCCAACTCATTCATGCCTACCAAGATGTCCCATCTCAGCTAGTCCCATTTGCCTGTTTGGCCCACATTCTCTAAACTTCTCCTATCCAAGTATCTTTTAAATGTTGTTATACTACATGCCTCAACTACTTCCTCTGGCAGCTTGTTCCAGAAAACAGCCTCAGAGTGAAAAAATTACCCTCGGGTTCTATTAAATCTTTGCAATCTTACCTTATATAGGTCCTCTGGATTCCACCACCTTGGATAAAAGGCTGTGCATTCACCCAATCAATTCCCTTTATGATTTTATACATCTCTATAAGATTATCTCTTAGCTTCTCGCATTCCTAGGAATAATGCCTTAGCTTTCCCAACCTCTCGCCATAGCTCAGGCCCTCGAGTTCTCACGACGTCCTGGTAAATCTTCTTTTAACTCTTTCCAGTTTAATGTCACCCTTATAGCAGGGTGACCCAAACTGAACACAATATAATCCAAGTGTTGCGTCATCCTTGTATGATTGAAACCTAACTTCCCAATTTCTATACTCAATAAGCTGACTGTTGAAGGCCAATGTACCAAAAATCATCTTTGCCACCCTATTTATCTATGATGCCACTTTCAGGAAGCAATGTACCTGTACCCCTGGGTCCCTCTGGTCTACAACAAACCACAGACTCCAACCATTCACTGTGAAGGTCTTACCTTGGTTTTGACTTCCCAAAGTACAATGCCTCACATTTAAACTCCATTAACCATTTCTTAGTCTACTTGCCCTGCTCTAATCTTTGATAACCATCTTCACTCTCTACAATACCACCCACTTTAGGTTCATCTACAAACTTACTAATCATGCCTTGTACATTCTTATTCAAATCAGTGATATAAACCACAAACAGCAATGGGCTCAGTACCAATCCGAGGCACACCACTAGTCGCAGGCCTCTGAAAAGCAACTTTCCACCATCACTCTCTGCTTCCTTCCATAAAGCCAATTCTGTATTCAGTTATTTAGCTCTCCCTGGATCCCACGTGATCTAGCCTTCCAGAGCAGCCTACCATTGCTGAACCTTATCAAAGGCCTTGCTGGTCAAATATAGACAACGTCTGAGGCTTTGCCCTCCTCAACCTGCCTGACCTGACATAAACCTGTAATATGTAATGGATATATCACTTGGTGGTAGCTTGTGTAAATTATTTCCCCTGGGCCATATGTTTGATTTAACAACCCCAAAGTATGGTTCAACATGATTATACAGCCACTTTTGCATACTTGTTGGTAGTGGGTTTGGGCTGCTCTACAGCTGTAGTCATAGTGTGTGCAAAGCTGACTATTGCAGTTGTATATGTTCTGTTCCTGATTCTTTGATCTTGGAACATGAACTTAAGTATTAAGCCAAAGACTGTGTGGTAAATTTATTTCTGAAAGGAGTTATATTGAAATAAACTATTGAAAAAACTAATAGAATAACAAATGTATTTTGTCTGATGAATTGGAGAATTTTTATCTAATGTAAACAAAATTGTGCCTGAATCATTGTACCAGACAGATTATGTTACTCAAAAAACAAATAACTGAAAAATCTATCACTGTGAGCTCAGTGGAATTCTGGACAGAATACATTGTGGTAATAAAAGGTTTATTGACAATTCAACAATTTAAGACATTACGGTTTAACCAATCAGTGAGAATATGTGAAAACATTTATATGGGTATTCTTTAATCAGGGTGCATCTTCACAAAATGCTGTTCAAGATCGAAAGCATAAAATAGTTACTGTTGCATAGCATCATAAGGCTTGAAACCAAGGTGGTTAATATGTGTGAGATTATAAAGCCATTTCTTGACCTTTGCAATTAGGTAAAATAAATTGACTTGCATGTCATATATTTTAATCCAAAACACTGTGTACTTGTAATTCACAATATATAAATTTTATATTCGTCCATTCAAGGGATCTGAATGAACCAGTATTTGAAAATCTGCCCACAGCTGCTAAAAGGAGTATTATTTCCAGAGTGTAAATTGTTAAAATATCACCTCCAAGTTATTTCTTTTAGATATTGGTGATATTCATTCACATGAAGCAATGTTTAAATTTGTTACATTTTCCACAAATAATTTTTGTAGACATTCTATGAAAAAACACATTAATTTTAGTTTTTCAGGGTTAATGGGGTAGATTACAGCTAATTTAAAGAAATATTATAGTTAATGATATTTAGATTTGCATCCTTGAATATTTATGTGCTTTATCTTTAAGACTGTTCAGTTACTTCCAGGCACGGTGGCGCAGCGGTAGAGTTGCTGCTTTACAGCGAATGCAGCGCCGGAGACTCAGGTTCGATCCTGACTACGGGTGCTGCACTGTAAGGAGTTTGTACGTTCTCCCCGTGACCTGCGTGGGTTTTCTCCGAGATCTTCGGTTTCCTCCCACACTCCAAAGACGTGCAGGTATGTAGGTTAATTGGCTGGGTAAATGTAAAAATTGTCCCTAGTGGGTGTAGGATAGTGTTAATGTACGGGGATCGCTGGGCGGCACGGACTTGGTGGGCCGAAAAGGCCTGTTTCCGGCTGTATATATATGATGATGATGATGATGATACATCTCCTTACGTTATGACAAGGGCCAAGTTACATCTGAACTGCAATTCCGTGCTGAACATCATGCCAAGATACCAACTGCTCTCCTCTGCCTGCATGTGATCCATATACTTCCATGCCCTACGTATTCATGTGCTTATCTAAAAGCCACTTGAAACCACTATCGTATCTGCTTCCACCACCACCACCTATGGCAGTGCGTTTCAGGCATTCTCCACTCAGTATGTGAAAAACAAACCTTGCCCTGCACCACTCCTTTAAACTTTTCGCCTCTCACTTTAAAGCAGAGCCCTTTAGTCTTTTACATTTCCACCCTAGAAAAAAGTTCTGATTGTCTGTTCAAGCTCTGCTTCTCATTTTATATACTTTTTATCGCGTCTCCCCACAGCCTCTGACTTTGCAGAGAAAATGACTCGAGTATGTCTAATCTCTCTCTGTGGCTATGGACTCTGGACTAATCTCTCTCTGGGCTATGGACTTGGATTCTAAGGTCCCTCTGTACATCCATGCTGTTAAGGGTCATGCCGTTAACTGTATACATTCGACCTCCCGAAGCACCTCACACTTGTTCAGCTTAAACTCCATCTGCCATGTTTCTGCACATTCCTGTAGCTGATCTATATCCCACTGTATCCTTGGCAACCTTCCTAACTGCCCACAACTCCATTTTGATGTAATCTACTAACTTGTCAACCAAGTCATCTACATTTACATCCATATGGTTTATTACATATCACAAACAGTGGAGATCACCACACAGATTCCTACAGAACTCCACTAGCTACAGACGTCCAGCCTGAATAACCTTCTACCGCAAGACAATTTATAAGACAGGACCTGCCACAGATAAAGCCATGCTAATTAGTTCATTCTCTTCCAAGTGTGAGTAAACCCTATCCTGAAGAATCCACTTTAATAGCTTTCCAACCACAAACATGCGGCTCACCAGTCTATAATTTCCTGGATTTTCTCTACTTTCCTTCTTAAATAATGGAACAATGTTGCCCATTCACCAGTCGTCCAGGGTTGATTCTAGTCCTGAGTATCAATTCTACAAAATGGACAATTATTTGTTGGTTAAGTTTGAAAATTTGCCTCAAGCTGCACTGTCTTGCCGATCTTTAATCACATGGGATGATTTCATTTGACCTAATGAAAGGATAAAATAATTCTTGGAACCATTGCCAGCCGTGATTTCCTTCTGGCATGGTATCAGGTTGTCAATGATGGAATCATTTGATCACATATTAGCCATTCACATTCAAGAACCAATGGTATAAAATGTACTATATCTAACCTATAAGTATCTTTTTTTTAGCAGATATTGCATGAAATCGTAGCAACAGTTGTAAATATGAATATTTACATGAGTAATTAAACCTTAACTATGTCCATTAAATTGACATTTCTTTCTCCCAAAATATCTATTCCTGTTTACACTGTGACTTGGGTTACCCAAGTACAATATTACACTAATTACCTTCACATACAACATTAATCTACATTCATTTAAAATAAATGTATTGTATAAATGTCACACAATAAACTGCATATCCCTAAATGGTGGATTTGGTTTTGGAACTTAGATTACACTCAGG